>NC_041708.1:37067203-37367203 GCF_900700375.1 Denticeps clupeoides
ACGTTCCTGCACTCGGACGCGGTGACGTTCTGACCACGCCTGCCATCCCTGCGCCCACTCTGGATGGAGAGACAGGGACAGGGGACAGGCTACTCCACAAGCGCAATTCCTGCCTGTTGTCGCTCGTGTTCTCGGGCGCTTTCAGGGCCATCGAGGGCGACGCTTTCACATGTCATGTGGCATTTCAGACATGCATCTCAGGACATGTCCAAAGCCCTCTGCAGCCGATTGCAACATGGAGGTTCTATGTTGAGGACGAATACTGAATCAAAGACGGAATTGTGTGAAATATTGGGTGGTAGTGGCCTAGTGGGTAACACACTCATCTATGAACCAGAAGACCCAGGTTCAAATCCCACTTACTACCATTGTGTCCCTGAGCAAGACACTTAACCCTGAGTGTCTCCAGGGGGGGACCGTCCCTGTAGCTACTGATTGTAAGTCGCCCTGGATAAGGGCGTCTGGTAAATGCCGTACATGTAAACGTAAATGAAAAATGTCCCCACCATCTTGCAAACAGAACATGATAAATGGCGCTCAGATGTGCACCACGTCACTGCGACTGGAAGCGTAATTTCATGTTCGGCTCGTCAATAGACATACTACAAGTTCTCTTCATTTTTCCCAACGCTCCAGCTGAATTGTTTGTCACATGTAAGTCACAATTGTGTTAAAACCAGTCGGCTGCACATGCAATCACACATCCGTCTGGACATTTTCTGACAATCAATTATAATCTGCTTAAAAAGTTTGAAGGAACCAATGGCAGAGACGGAAATTTGATTGGTTTACTGAACAACATCTAGCAGGGGCGACATGAACTGGCAACACGTTCTCTCTCTCCCTCCCTCTTTCTCTTGATGTACACATTACTGTCTTGCCCAAATGCTCTTGTTGACTTGCTCCAGTTTCCGGGATGTTCTATTGAATTTGCATCAGTATGCCGGGACACGTGTGATGTCAACTATGGAATCTTTTTGGATACTATAGAATTTTTGTGAGAGTCGCGTTCGACACCTGAGACGCTTTTGTTTTCGTTGATCGCCACCGTGACGATCATAATTCGTAGTTCTGCTAGCCTGGCCAAATGTGATTTCAAGTGTGACGGGAACCAGATGGAAAATTGCATCAGGCTCAGGTTCTAGCAGAATAGATGAACTTCCATGAAGAGTCACTTGGACGGGGCAAAGACGTGTGTACTCGGTGCAGAGTAACTCGGTGGTAGGGTTACCACCCACTAGCCTAGTGGGTAACACAATCGCCTGTGAACCGGAAGACCCAGGTTCAAATCCTGCTTACTACCATTGTGTCCCTGAGCAGGACACTTCACCCTGAGTGTCTCCAGGGGGGGACTGTCCCTGTAACTACTGATTGTAAGTCGCTCTGGATAAGGCCGTCTGGTAAATGCCGTAAACGAAATGAAATGAAATAAATGAACTGCAAGGTCTCTTCGTTAGCGCGGTGCTCTTTAAAAAGCTCCGGTTTCTGGTACCGACTTCTCCGCCCGTGGAATGAATAAGAGAAGGGAGGGTAAGTGGAAGGATCCATCGTTCAACGGGGGGAAGGGGTAATTTCGCTTAGTCACCCCCACCCCCCCGTCCCGTCCTGACAGCTTTACAACGCCGCTCTGTATTTCATTTTAATTGGCAATCATGAATTAAGTGAATGAAGGGGTTCGTCTCGTTGTGGCTGTCACCCCCCCACCCCCCCACCCCCCTCTCTCGGCGTGGCTTTTAATTGGCTCGACTTGATGGGTTTCGAAGATAAGAGCAGACAATACATTCCGGGTGATTGGCAACTCATTTGTTGGCGTGTAATTAGGCAACTACAGAGGAGGAAAGATGACTGGTACCCCATTTAGTCTGGTCGCTGCACTGCTGTGATCGGGGTCGGCGTGGCCGTGGTCAAATATGGCAAATGAAAAAAACAAAAAATAAAAAAGCCGACTGGCTTTTTTTTTTTACCATTCCTGCCAAAGTAAAGTAATATTTACTTTTCTTCTCTCAAATTCCATGCATTCCTCTCACCACTCGTGTTCTACCGTGTTCTGCATCTGTTCTGTTGAGCATTACGCTGCTGTAATCAGGGCTGCAGTCAAATCTGTCGCAAATAAATAAATAAAATAGCGATGATAATAATACGCGTTGACTGATTTACGGTTTCAGGCAGAACCCTCAAAGTGCAATTTAAAGTTGGTCTCCAATCATTTGCATGTTCACCGTGACTTTTTTATGAAATGGGGATGCCATTCCTTAGACACTTTGCATGGTTTGCATTTCACTTTCCATTAACATTTTTCTTATATATGTTTCTCAACTTGTACTTTTTCCATCGTGAACAACACACTTCTTAAATAAATCTCGCCTGGTAAACCAGATGAAAATGTAAAGTTCAGCGCCGTAATAACAACAGTAACACCAAGGCACTGCGATGTTCATAAACCTAAAAAATATTCTTTGGGAAATCAGTTGGCATCCTCCTGGTGAAGAACACCGTCAGGCATAAAAAAACGGAAATCAGCCGGAACAAGTTTACCACGAGTCCATCGCCCCGCCCGAGGACGTTATCTGTTTGTTGTTGTTTTTATGCATGAACTTGTTCTTGACTTTCTCCCTCGTTACTTCACTTCTGAACCTCATCCTGTCGGAAGGGCTGTGAGCAGAGATGGTTAGAACCTTTTTCTTAATGCGCGAAGGTTGCATATTCCTCTGAAAGCAGGCTGTTAATGCTCTGCTTTTTACGATTGTGCTGGTGCCCTTGGGTGTTTCGTGTGCTCGCTGTGCTCTTTTCATACGGGAAGGGGGGGATCAAATGTTCAAAGCCGGCTCCGCTGAAGTCTTTTCTTTATTTTTTTTTAAGAAGAAGAATTAAACATTAATACTCCAATGAATAAATATCAGGAGTCTCCTGCGCTCAGCACTTTCCGGGGCTCTTTCGGCAGGTTTAATTAAGACTCCTTTGTAAATGAACGCACCGTTTCCTCCGGCCTGGAGCCCTCCTTCGCGCAACAACATGCGACTGGGACCTCGATCGCTCACCACTCCCCCCCAGCACTTCAGCCACCCTGTCCCCGGCCTTCCCATGGCGGCGTGTGGGCGTGCACCAACCTCGCTTAACTGGAAGAGGAGGTGGGACCACCAGAGGGATCCTGGTGGTCAAGACAAACCAGCGTGAACCACCACCTACCTCCAAACATGGACAGATGTGGTCTGTGAAGATTCTCAGTCATCCAGGTGAACTTGTCTGAAAGTTGAGTCGTGGCAACTGGACTTCCTTTCTTTGATGTAGAGACGTTTCATTCTGCACCCACAGAACGTTGTCAGTCTGACAGATGTCATCTGGACAGATGCTCTATACTACACTTTGGACTTCTCCACCTCTCCAACTATAGGACTCTACCCTGCAAGGGCGTTTCTTCCGACCCCGAGCCCTCCTACGCGCAACAACATGCGACTAAGACCTCAATCGCTCAGTCTCCGAGTCCAACTTCAGCCACCCTGTCCCCGCCCTTCCCACGGCGGCGTGTTCTGCTGACGGCCCGGGATGCGTCACCACGTGTGGGCGTGTAACCAGAACCCGGCGCCTCAACATGCTCACAAACGTCCTTATCTGATCCCCTTCCATTGTTTCGGAGGATAATGGTTATTGCCGGCGGTGTGCTGATGGAGTCGCGCTAAGCCTCCTCCTCACCGACTCGAGACGTTGATCCTTCTGAGCGCCATATTTATTATTGAAGCGTCTGTCTTTTCAGGTGCTGTCAGACTGGGTTCCCTTGATGCCTGGCTTGTGTAACAACAGAACACCTCCATCTATCCATCCATCCATCTCTTTCTTTCCTCCACCTGCAGTGCATCCGCGTTTCAATGGAGACATGCAGATGGGCCTATCAACAGCTCCACCTCTGCACACCTTTGGGGAGATTCATTTCTCTCTCACCGCAGCCGCCTTTTAAGCGATGGAGGAGACGGATGAGAAGCAGAAGTGCATGTGGAAGTAGGTACTGAGTGGTACCTGAGGATAATGGAGAGACTTTTCCAAGATCAGTAAAGTCCTGTTCAGTACAACTGTTGCACAAGAAACACCTAATAGTGAAAGTGTGCAACACTGCAGCGCAGCAACACGGTGACAGGGGGAAACGTGTCCTCTGTATTTAACCATCACCCTTGGCAGTGTGTGGGGACAGTGCTTTGCTCAGTGGCACCTCGGCGGCTCGGGATTCGAACCAGCAGCCTTCTGAGTACGGGGCCGTGTGTGTTGATGAATTTGAAAGAACTACGCTGGCCTCACAAGTATTCCTGAAGTCAGTACAGTACAGTACAGCATTTATGCAGTATTACCAACAAGCACATTAGGACAAAATAACGAAATAATTAACATACAGTATCCAACTAAACAGAAGCCTCCTCCTTACATCATCCAGATAGAAAAATTAGTGTCTGTGTTAGTAATCATTCCCTCTATTTTAAATAAAGCATTATTAAATATCATGTTCCGAGTGACAGAAATCATTACAAAGTCAGAATACAGATGACTGCCAAGCCCCATGAAAACTGGTTCAGCAGTGAACGTGTAACTAGAAACGTGAGGATACCGGCACCAGCGAATAAAATCTTGTGTCTTCCTGGAGTCAGAACGCCCGACATCTGCGCAAATGTAAAAATAACCGTAGATAGCTAGTCGGAAATAACTAAAGATCATTTTATAGAGATGCTTGAACTGGCTAAAACGATTTCGGATAAAGCAATCTGCTCTGGCCTCGCCAGTTTTGGCGTTGCGACGAGACCTGTAGCTGCTCCTCTATATAAATCGCTGGTTGTCAGAGTCATGTCCAAAAAATAAAGTGTGTTTTATTTCGACTAGCCAGGACTACTACCACCTTTAAGAAGCAGTTGAAAAACCCTCTTATTCAAAAAGTATTTCAGACAAATCTAACACTTACACACGCACATGCAGACACACTGCACAAAATAATTTAAAAAATATATATATATAATATTTTTTTTTTCGTCTAGCACTTAACAATCTCCGAGCATGCTTTTTGCTGACAAGTTTGGCCTTATCAGGGCTCTTAGTTTTTGTAAACTCAAAATCTATAGAAATCGAGCAAGAATTGCTGGTGTCTTCGTCCTGAAAGTCGCTTAGGATAAAAGCGTCTGCAAAATAAAGTAAAGTAAAAGTAAAGTATTAAGAACTGGCCAATATTTAGGGGGAAGCCTGGTCTTTTTGGGCGAGACGGCATCCACCCCAACTGGGCGGGCGCCACTCAGTTGTCTAAAAATTTGGCTCATAGTCTTAGAACCAAAAAACAAAACTGACTCGCCAGAGCCGAGACCAGGCAGCAGACAGACCGGCTAAACCGAGTGTCTGCCATTCGCGTAGAGCCGCCACCCAGCGTGTACAATATTGACACTGTGTCTTTACATCACTCTACACAAGAGATTCTACAAGAAACGTTAATAATAAAACTGATAAATATGCTGACACTGTGTCTGTTCCCCGGGCTGGACAGGGCGTCCGTTTCAGCAATTTATTACCCGTTACCATCATTCCTTCTGAACCTACCACCAGCACCCCCGACATAAGAATAGGATTATTAAATGTTAGATCCCTTACACCTAAAACGCTCATTGTTAATGAAATTATTACAGATCAGGGGTTTGATGTACTGTGCCTGACCGAAACCTGGTTAAAACAAAATGAATTTGTAGCATTGAACGAGTCTAGTCCTCCTGGATACAGCTATGTACACCAACCTCGCTTAACTGGAAGAGGAGGTGGGACCACCAGAGAGATTCTGGTTCCAGGCAATGAGCTTCTGGCATGACAAACCAGCATGAAATGTACCAGTTGGTCACCACAGCCAGCACCACCACCTAACTCCAAACAAATGCTCTATCCTGCACTTTGGACGTCTCCACTTTTCCAAGTGTAGGACGTTTTCTCTTATTGGACAATCACAAACCCTGCACTGACACCACTTGCTGGCTCACTCTACCCTGGAAGGGCGTCCCTCTCTCTATCACTCCTTCCCAACGTTTCTTCCTTTCTTTTTTCTCTCTCCTAGAGGTTTTTTTTTGTGTGCAGAAGGGGTGTCAACTGTAGGTCCTGTCAAAGCCCCTTGAGACGTACTGTATGTGATTATGGACTATATTAGAAATAAACGATGACATTGTTGTTCATGTAGTTCACAAACACCCCAGGCATCTGTGGGGCATCCAGTTTTGTAAATGCATTTTGATTATGTGTGTGTATGTGTGTGTATGTGTGTGTGTGTGTGTGTGTAAATGTGTGTGTGTGTTCGCCCCAGATGGAAACATGTGATCTGTTTCGTCCTTTTCTGTGTAAAGAGGACACTGTGTTTGTTTTTCGCTTTAAAACTGCGGTCAAGTCTTTAAAATTCCCGTTAGTCCCGACCACCCCAGTTCACTTACGCCTTGAGAAAAAGCTTCACTTGAAGGAACTCCAGTAGATGTGCGTTTCTAGAACCTTTACCCTGCAATGCAGATTGATTCCATATTTCGAGAACAGAGTTAAAGACAAAACACGTTAATCAAAAAGAGAGAAGCGTAGGCCAGCAGAGCGTCTCGTGATGAGTGAAATTAAAACATCAATGCGCTTGTTAAGCAGATGTCTCAGGCATCTGTGAAGGACGTGGCGAAGAGGTCAAATGCTGCAAGGTCATCGGTGCCTACATCACCGCGAGGACAGCTTTGTTCCATGGCCAGTGGTGACAATTAGCACTAATCTCCGACTGTCAGAGTGTGGATGTGTGTGTGTGTTTGTGTGTGTGTGTGTGTGTGGCAGCGTGATCCATCACTTCAAAAGATGACGCTCAAGCTCACATTTCACTGCAAAACATTTCATTAAACATTTGACGCATTCGGGCTCTTATGAACTCTTACTGCAGACATACAGATTTTCTCTGCATCCTTCAGCTCATTAGCGTGGACTCGCTGTACAGCGCGCCACGTGACTCCAAAATTCGAATAATTTCATCCACGTGCCAAGCATCAGTACCGGCGGCTCTTTTCCAACAATCATGGAGGAATTTAAATGCTACTGACCAACGGAGCTGCATCCACATTATAAAAAAAAAAAAAAGAATTATTTCTTTCAGATTAAGGAACAATTATATCAAGCACAGATTTTTTATTGATTTGAGAGCTTAATTCAAAATTTGCAGCACTGTCTTTATTAACACACACATAAAAATGACATAGAAATGCACAAAATGGTTTATGTCTGTGGTATGTACACAGCTCTACTTTAAAAAAAAGATCAGGTCATGTATGATGGGAGAAATAATAAAACATCCTGAGCGGATGATGAAACACATAATTAAACGTTGCTTTGTGACTCTGGTGAAAAGAACATCACATGGCTTTGTCGCTCAGGTTCAGCAAGGTCAGTGGCCTGCAACCTCCTCTTGGCACATTGAGACCTCGACTTCTGATATCACGGAGGAGAAAATAAGCACTGGGTTGTATAACCCAGACGAAATAAAAACATGGCAGCAATTCCTACGAATTCCTAAGTTAATTAAAGATGAAAAGGCCCAGAACTTCATCAAATATTGACTTCCACAAAGACGAAGCTGAGCTTCACAGCTCAGGACCACGCCCTCTGTCCAATAAGATGTCACCTTTACATTACCAATGTTAATCTATGCTAATTCAAATATAAATAAGCAGGAGATTCAAAATTGCACATTAAAACAAACCACGCTGGCAAAGAAAAAACCACCGTGGGTGATGTAGCTGCTGTGTATGTAGCTGCTATGGGCAGTGGTGGCCTAGTGGTGAAGGAAGGTTGCCGGTTCGAATCCCGATCCGCCAAGGTGCCACCAAGCAAAGCACCTTCCCCACACGCTGCTCCCCGGGCGCCTGTCATAGCTGCCCACTGTTCACCAAGGGTGGTGGTTAAATGCAGAGGACACATTTTGTTGTGTCACCGTGTGCTGTGCTGCAGTGTATCACAATGACAATCACTTCACTTTCAAATTGTAAGGAATTAAAAGCATCAGTTCTTCAACCTTTTTAAAGTTTTTAAAGTGAAGCAATCACCGTAAACCTCGGTGTCCGATCACAATCCTTGAGAATCACCACATTCCCTCCCTCATTCAGCTGATTCAATGCACATCAAGACGCAGGATCCTTGATTTGAGGGAATGGACCGATGTAATCTTATGGCTGCGGGCTGTGATTGGCTGAATTCCGCCTCTCTAAGCTACACCTGAAAGAACTGAGAGCATCTGAGGACTATGTGCTCTTCCGAAGATCATTTACTGCAGAGTGTGTAGCAAGCGATGGAGAAGATCTAAGCACATTCAGCATTTCCTTTAATCCTCAGCACTCAGCTCCTCAGCAGCTTAAATAATATGAAATCATTATAAATTGCAATTATATTGGCTCGTCATCATTGTACAATATAAGAAGCCTGCAATAACATTCAGTTAATTTCTTTTGGATTTTTAACTTCCAGTCCCCCTGCACGCACCCTTCACGCTTTGCCACCGTGCAGCTACAACTCCCCGGTTTTGGGGTGCCAGCCGCAATTGTAAGAATGAAAACACGGGCTCTGCAGGTTCAAAAGATGTGCTTTATCCATAATGAGTTCTGGCCTCACTCTGGGCCCGAGGTGCAGAGAAAGGAGCCCCATTAGAGCCCACCGCGAGGCGTGTTGCTCGGTGTGTGAGGGGCTGACTGAGAGCTCCCCCCCCCCCCCGTCATAAGAATAATTGCGAGAGGCGGCAATCAATACACTCGCTCGCCCTGGCAGTGAGTTTGCCTGGGATTTAATTACTCTGAATCATGGGAGGTGGCCTTTGTGCAATCGCCCTGCTCTTTTTATAGCGCTCGTACGGGCATTAGTCTTGCGAACAGGCCACCAGGTTATTACTGATTATTGAAGCCCTTAAAAGCGTATTGGCACATGAAATGGCAGGCAACATATGGCCATTTATAAGCTGTCTGTCGTCTCGGCTGAGCGTGTGAATTAAAGCATTGTAGTCAGTGTGCACGCTTTTCACTGTTGTGGGCGTGGCTCTGAGGTCTACGGTAGAAACAACGTTTGTGGCGTCCACTGACACCCCGTCTATACGCCTGCAAAACGCCATACGTTTGCGAATAAGAAACTCTCGTACAGAATCCCCGTTGTTCATATCGACCCTTTCAGGGTTTGTAGAGATTTTGTTAAATGATGCCTTAATCTAAGCAGACCTCAATCCATTTAATGTGGAGGAAGGAATTAGCATATTTTATTTAATATATCAATGCTAACACATAACATTTACATTTACATTTATGACATTTGGCAAACGCCCTTATCCAGAGCGACTTACAACGTGCTTTCAAGTTACCATCGATGAGGAGATCTTTTTATTCACTCTGTTGTAGTTTCTGTACACAAGTTCGACAATAAGAAGGTTACAAGTTAATCTAAATATTCTCTAAAGAGGAAGGTCTTGAGCTGTCGTTTGAAGGTGCTCAGTGACTCAGCTGTTCTGACCTCAAGGGGAAGTTCATTCCACCACCGAGGGGCCAAGACGGAGAAGAGTCTAGATGAATGTTTTCCTTTTACCTTCAGAGATGGAGGGACCAGGCGAGCAGTACTGGAGGCTCGGAGTATATGAGGTGCAGTGCGAGGTGTAATAAGGGCTGTGAGGTAGGATGGTGCTACTCCATGTTTGGCTTTGTAGGCCAGCATCAGTATTTTGAACCTGATACATGCAGCTACTGGGAGCCAGTGGAGGGAACGTAGTAGAGTGGTGGAGTGGGTGATTTAGGGAAGGTTGAAGATCAGTCGTGCTACTGCAAATTTTTGCCATATATAAGATGGTTTGTATGCTCAGACTTAGTCCATTAATTACAAGAAATAACTTTTTAGCACGTTTATATGTTTCTGTTACAATACAGAATGTCTTAAAAATAAATGGGATGTTACAGTTTTTTAGATGACTACTTTTTACATGAGTAAATTAAAAGCACTTGTTTTTTTTTTTATTCGTTTATTTCTACAGATCTTGATGATAAATTAGCAAACACTCCCCAAATCTGACTCTCTCACCCCAAAAATACGAACACACTCCCACGGGAACACTTTGGTTCAAATGAAACATCGGATTATGAATTAAGCTTCAAAAGAAGAATGAATGAGTTAGCAATGCGTGCAGCATGCATGCAGTGGCTACAAGTAGAAGATGTTCCATAGCTGGAGTGTCCATTGTGCAATGCGCAGATTGTGACCTTCACGTCGCCCACACGTTGAACGGCGTGAGACACTCCCGCTGTTTGTTTAGGAGACGGCGCTGAAGTTTTGCCATTTTTTGCCGCACACTCGAGGAAAAATGCTGATTCTTGGAAGCAGGCTTCCCGCGGCATGTGACAGACCTCATCGGGCTTTAATTCTATTCATGCATTAATTGGCTCCTTTTATCTGTCAGAATTCATTGTGCCGTGTGCTGATGAACGACAGCGGCTCATGAGTGGCAGCGCCGGCTTTCATATACAGACGGCAAAGCGCTGGAAAGTAGCGCGCTAGACTAACAAGGCTGAAGTGAACATCAGTGGCACAGACAACACCGCGACAACTGTTCAATAAACTGCACGATCAGACGAAGCCTGGCACGCAGACAGCGCATCGCGCGAGTCTGAAGGACTCCTCGCTACAAGTCCCCCATTTCTAACAGAGAGCTGTTCCACAGCTCAGCAATGATGCATATGTGACAGACAGGACAGACGCCCCGATTGCCTGGTGCTCCGGCTCTCAATTCACTTTTAAATCATCTGTTTTTCCTGTCTTTAAGTGAAAAGTGAAAATGATTGTCATGGTGAAACACGGTGACACAGCGAAATGTGTCCTCTGCTTTTAACCATCACCCTTGGTGAGCAGCGTGAGGGGACGATGCTCAGTGGAACCTTGGTCAATCGGGATTCGTACCAGCAACCTTCTGATTATGGGGCCACTTCCTTAACCGCTAGGCCACCACTGCCCAAAGATGGTGAGAGGTGGTAATTGTTGTAATTATATTGTGCTTTGGCATCTAGCGGTCATGACAATTTAATTTTGTTTAAGTAAAAAAATTATGACCGCGCAATCGCACCACCTGCTATTGATGAGAAATACTGATTTAACTCATAAGCTAACGAAGAGTTTGCTTTCATGTTCTGAGAGGGGTTTCAGCATTCATGTCAGGTCAAGAGGCAGAAGGGGGCGCTCTTGAAGGAGTCCTTACATATGATAAAACAGTATAGAACATTACATTTTTGCATTGATTTTGCGTTGATCTTTAAGGTGTGGTCTGCTGGGGTGACAGCATCTCCACTGGGGACAGGAAGACACCGAACAGGCTGATCCGGAGGACCATCTCTGTTCTAGGAAGCCCTCTGGACCCAGTGGAGGTGGTGAGTGACAGGGTGACAGGGGAATGGTGGACAACATCTCCCACCCCATGCAGGAGACCCTGACAGCAGTGAGCAGCTCCTTCAGTGGCAGGCTGCTGCACCACGATGTGGGAAGGAGAGGTTCAGAAGGTCTTTTCTTCCAACCGCTGTCAAACTCTATAACAAAGACCTCACAGCTGACCACACACACACAGACAAACACACACTTCAACTATATCACCGTAATTACCAACTGTACAAGTGTACTCATTGTACATGTGTAGATTCCAATTGTACATTTGTTGATATATACACACATGGACAAAATTGTTGGTACCCTTCAGTCAATGAAAGAAAAACGTCAAGGGAGGTTGGCTACAGTCCCATGGATCTTAAATTTCTGAATAATATGTGCAACTGTATTCACAAGAACATCAAGCTGCTTCGAGATGGTCTTATAGCCTTTACCTTTGACATGCTTGTCTATAATTTTCTTTCTAATCTCCTGAGACAACTCTTTCCTTCGCTTCCTCTGGTCCATGTTGAGTGTGGTACACACCATGTCACCAAGCAACACAGTGACTACCTGGAGCCCTATACATAGGTCCACTGACAGATTACAAGATTGTAGACACATGTGATGGACACACCTTGGATTAACATGTCCCTTTGGTCACATTATTTTCAGTCTTTTCTAGGGGTACCATCATTTTTTTTTTTTTTTTTATAATTCTGTTGAAGAAGGGTTGAAAAGCAATGTCTAACTTTTATTAGTTAAATGTCATAAAATGTTTATTTATTATTACTTTTGTCAGATTCAAGTTATTTTTGTGACCATTTTGAGTTTTTCTTTCATTGACTGAAGGGTACCAACAATTTTGTCCACGTGTGTACGTATACAGATTTATTTTTTGCTGCTATTACCTCTGTTTCTATCCACAAATGTAATTTCCCACTTGTGGGACTAATAAAGGTTGATCTTATCTCATCTCATCTTATCTTATTAATGCTTAATTTTAGTTTAGTCCTGTAGCCCTGATAAATGTGTTAATTGTATATAATTAGTTAAAATTAATAATAAGCTTTGAACTGTGACAAAATAAGAGCTAGCATGCGTACCATAAGCTTCAGCCATCTCTGAAGTAAATTCACGTAGGCCAGAACTTTTCATGTTATATTGTCATGAAATCCATAATTTTAACAAATTCCAAAACTTTTAATACATTTAAAATCTTTTTGCTGATTTAAGCCTGGGATTATACCCATGCTTGCAAAAAGGAAATTCATGCGGGCGAAAGGCTTCTGCTAAGGCTGTTGCTAATTATCATCTCCTTATTTCAGGGCTGTAGCGAGTCCTGCTCTCAAAACCAAGGGCCTGGCTGCATTTACTGTGATGTGGGGGCCCGGCCCGTGGGACGAGGGTTAAATCCAGCTGCCCCTTTATTCATCTTAATATCAATATCTTCTGACTCTGACTCCGCCCGCGCAAACCAAGGAACTGGATGACGACGAGAACCTTCTAATGACAGATATGCTAATGGCCTGGAGCCTAATTATGCAGCGCTTCATGCACAAGGCTCCCGAGACCCGTTTACCGAGTAAAGTCCAACCAACGTGGCCCTTTGATCACTTCAGCTCTTTCCTTTTTTTGGGGGGGTTTTCTTTTGAATTTAAAGCCCACCTACACTTCTATTTCTTCTCCAGTTTACTGTAAATTAGCCTCGCGTTCCGCCGTTCCGTCGCCAGCGGGCAGTTCGGGGGGAATTAGCGTGACCTCACACAGAGGAATTACCACCACGGGGGCGGCTGTGCGAGGGCCACTCATGCCGTTTAACTCACCTCCAATTAGCTGCGAAAGGCCTTGTGATTGGAATGCAGCCTTCTATGCGTTCCTGGCCCCTCATTATCTTCCAGGCGAATTTCCAGTGGGGCCAGTAGAATTGCCCCCCGCGCTTTTAATTGCCACCACGGTGCTTTCCACACCGTCACACTGAAGGAGCAGGAGAAAAGGACACTAAAAGCGGCGAAAAAGAAATTTAAAAGAGAAACCCCAGCATGTGGGTCCTGCTCTTGAACCGGCTCTTATTCAGGAGACCCATATTCCTGCGGTCACCTAGAGGGAGAAAAAAGTCACATTGTCTCATTGCTGAACATTCAAAGGATCAAGACGGGGAGAAAATGAAGCCGTTCCACGAACAATGTGCCTCTCTGCCTGGAAAAGTCGGTTCTGGTATCAAACAGTCTGAAATGCACGGTGTTTTAACACAATTTCTGTCTTAAATACAGAAGTCCAGGGTGCTGAGAAATGAAGTAAATGGTTGGACACAACTGGACAAACCCCCAGTGTCCCTGGTTTCCCTCCTTGTTCCAGGTCCGGTTTTATCTGTCTGTCACTGTGAAAGTGAATGTGAAGCGATTGTCATTGTGAAACACTGCAGCACAGCACACGGTGACACAACGAAACGTGTCCTCTGTATTTACGGTGCTTTGCTCAGTTCACCTTCTGATTACGGGGCCGCTTCCTTAACCTCTAGGCCACCACTGTCACAGGTGCGGTTTGTCGGCCCGCACCAACCGGTCCAGTCTGACCTCGGTCTGGGGTCTAGGTGTGTGTTAATGGGGTTGTATTGTATTGTATGAGGGGGCGAGCGTGGAGCGTCCCCCATGTGAGTGAGCCTTTCCCCTCCCCAGAGTAGAATCCTTTATGGTTGTTGGTCCTATAAATTCAATAAGCCTTTTTGTTCACGCAGCTGCGCCTGGGCCCTCCCCTTCCTTGGTGTTCACTCTAGACCCTTAAAACTCGCTGCAGGCCCTTTTTGTCAAGCCCCAGCCACGTCAGTCAATTTCAGCCCCCAGCAGATTGGCCAGGTTCTTCTGGTGGATACGAACCCGAACATGGGAAGCGCCAAGAGGCGACACGCAACGCGTTTCATTATTTAGACGAGAAGGGCAGACGTTGGGGCGTTGGCTCTTACACCTCTCTAATCCAGGATGGCTTTATAAACCCTTCAAATTATAACAAAACACAATAATTACAATAAAATAACCGTTAATAGGCGACAGAATTGTAAATTTGTAATACAAAGAAATAATAATAATGGACAGCACACCTCTACGCTGCTTTTGCTTTATATTTTAGGCATACGGTTAAAGATGAGCCAGTCTTTATATTTTAAGACAGATTACAGTTACAAAATAACAGGAAAAAAAAGATGGAAAGGTGTCCGATCCTACAAAAATGCCCCCCAAAAAACTCTCAAAAATCTCTCTACCGGTCGTACATTTGAACAATTGTTTCATTGGTAAAACAAGCATTAAACTAAGTGAGCAAATCAGCAGCGACATTGTGCTGCATGTCCAAATCAGCGGCATCTAGAGATCAGATGTACAACTCCAATTCAAACGATAATCAAGTTGAGACACTCTGTATCTGCTCAATATTTCCAGAAGTGGAGGCCAACATGATGTGTGTGTGTGTGTGTGTGTGTGTGTGTGTGTGTGTGTGTGTGTTCTACTTTATTACACCACACCACTAATGGAACTGCTCAGTATAATTATGAGAATGGCTGTGACCATCGGGTAAAAACCCAATTCTTTCTGGGCTTTATGGTTTTAGCCATTAGACATAAATCAGAGTGGACGTCAAACACTGTCCTCTAATCACAGAGCTGTAATTGGTCTCAATAAGCTGTCTCAGAGCGCTCTGCTTGGATTGAACTATTGTACTATTGTACTAATTTGTACCATGTCACTCTACACAAGAATCTGTCCGTCCGTCTGTCTGAAACAGGTGAGGGACGGAGCAAAGAAAAAAAAATAACATGTACCTCAAACGGCCAGCAGGGGCACTAGACCTGTGATGGATATCCAGTGTTTTTTTTAACAGTTCCTTACGAATTCAGGTGATGCATGTTCCGTGTTACTTAAGGAACATCAGTGGAGGTTCTGTGGTCCGGGTCTCCCCAGTACACTGGGGTGTGATAAAGGTTTGATGACTTTGATGAACGAATGCAAGTGCAAAACCTCACTGTTGGTGCAATAAAGTGAAAACAGCCTCTGGCACCACGGTGCCGGGTCCCCGGTGTAAATTCACATTCGGCTTCATTGGCCGTGCATCAAATATGGTGCAGATTCTCTTCAGACAGGTATGCACGGAATATTCTGGCGGTTCCTACCCGCTCTAAACCATTGTTAAACACTGCAGCGCAGCACGCGGCGACACACTGAAATTTGTCCTCTGCATTTGACCCTTGGTGAGCAGTGGGCAGCCGCTGTTAAACTTTGGTGGAAGGTTTTGCAGCAAGTGAGGCAATTTGGCAAAAAAACTTGACATAAAAGAACATTGACACTAGAGCTTTCTAGAATCAGATCACGGCTCGCGGCTCTATTTGTAACTAATTACTGTGGCTGGAGGGAAGAACTGTGCATTTAAATGAAACCGACGCAGGAATAATCTCATAGTTTGAAGTGTAAAGTAATAGCAGAATTAGCGTCTGAAGGCCGCATCATGTTCCACTGCTGATGCTGCAGTTCCTTCCAAAAAGCCATGATGTGACGAGGCACAAAGAGCGTCGCAGTCAAATTATACAGGACGTCATCAGCAAAAATGCCGGACGGGTACGAAGGCGCATAAAGGAAAACACTCACCAAAAGCACGTCAAAGAGCGAAGAGAAAAATGAAAAAAAGAAAACGGGGATTGATTTGGGAAAGTGAATTTTCGTTCTGCTTACTCCTGCACTTGGCCGGGGCGTCTGCCGAGACTTAAAAGAGGCCCAGAGTCAACGGAGAGCAAATCCCCGGCAGTACCGCTACTTAAATATTTCCCTTTGTCTTCCCTCGTGCAGCCGGCCCATTGTGTTTGCACTCTAAAACATTTCGCTTGTGCGATGAATGAAATAATAAAATGGAAACGCTGACAGAACCCTTTGATGTATAATACAATGCTGGATGGTTGCGGGGTCTTTATTAATAGAAGTGCGGAAGAAAGTTCTGTTATTTCTAGGACTTGCATTCATTTGTCAATAAGTGTTTTGGTTGTTGTTTCCATTACGTTGGAGTGCCAGCCTCGCATGCTAATGGTGTTCATCTGTATGGCTGTGCACAAACATTCCGCAAAAAAGAAATGCTGTCAGAAGTACTTACTACTATTTATGTGGCACTAATGTAGCTTATTTAAAAAAAATATCCACACACACGCTTATTTGATGCTCATTGGAAATGTTATTCGGTTTGGTTGAATTATGACATTTGCCAATTGCATATCAAACAGCCTCCACAGCAACTTCAATGCCCGGCCCACCGGGAGGGGGCTTTTTAACGTAATTACAGCCACCTCGTTCAGTTATAAACCGTCAAACACTCCCAGCATGTGCACAACGGTCATGGCAGAGGCAACAGAATGAGGCAACAAAAAAAATGAAAAATCAACGCAACCAATAAGATTTCCCCTATTCAGTTCAATTCCAATGAAATGATGCAATGCGATAATGCAGAAATGGGGCTGAATTAACACACAGTGGCCTGAAATAAACAGCTTGAAGTCATTCATACGATTCAATTCCGTAGCAATTTTCAGATTCACAAAAAATAAGCAACCTAAAAAACTTAAATGGTGATTATACTGCCTCATTTTTGTGTAAGAAATTTACACAATGTTTAATTACCTCTAAAAAGAGGGTGTTGGGTAATACCAAGTATTTGGCAGAGGGGGGTGAGTAACATTATCAGATGATAAAACCTGCTATTCGTTTTTTTGCCGGTAAAGTAAATTATTTCTTAATCAGAATTATGTGACCATATTGGGGGATTATATAGGCTGGATTAGATTTTAAATTGGTCCAAGTGTATGTTCATGTGCTTACATAGGACATTTGCATGAATATTATTAATTAATTAATTTTATGGCTAATGAGGAGCTTTATTTTTATTTCCAATAATTTTATTAGAGCTGCGCAGTTGTGAGTTCGAATCCCAGCCTGGTCCCTCTGCGTTCGCACGCTCTCCCTGTGTTGGCGCAGGTGTGTGCATGAGTGACCTGGTGCCCTGACGTGTGCCCAGTGTCCCGGGATGGACTCCAGCAGCCGTGGCGATGGGAAATATTATTATTGTTACTATAATCATGTAATTTAACATACAAAAATTAAAAAAGACATCTAACCCTCAAATGATGTTAAGAATTTGTGCCACCACCCACACACAAACACACAAAAGCATTTCGCTGCTTATCATACTGTGTATGACTATGTATGTGACCAATAAAATTTGAATTTTGACATTTTTTGACATAGACAGACACTTGATTTCATGAAGCAAGCTTGGCTCTTTCAATTGCAAGTTTGGTTATTTGGTTATTAGAGAAATGGGTCCGGTCAGCAGCTTTCTGCTGAGAAGCACTCACCCCTTTTCCATATTTTATGTGGCGCCGTCTTGAGGCGCCATGCAGCCACGTCTTGACAGGAGATTTTGTTCCTCGCGGCGCCCCGTTTCGCCCGTCGGCGTGGCGAGGCGGCGGTGTCACTCATGCATACAGACTGGCTTCTTATCACACGTGACTTCACCTGAAAGATCATCAATATTAATGCCAGACAAAAATAGCTTCTTAAAAAGTTGTTAAATTAATAAATGTGCGTCAGAGTTGGCATGCGGCCCGCAGTGATTCGGCGCGCAGGCATTACCATAAACGAATGCAAAGCACCAGCTTCATACAGAACACCTACCGACCCCCCAAGAGCATCACATTTGAACGCAAATGCAAACAGACGCACGGAGGCACGGGTACGGCCTGGATTTCCACCGCACCTCGCGCTTTCATCTCCAGCCTTTCAGCAGGGAGAAAAAAAGAACAATTCCGCTGAAAAGTTAATGCACCCGAGAGGAGGACCATGTGTGCAATGCATGTAAAGACAGAACAGGCCGAAACGGCATCACCGGGCGTTCAATTTCCATCTAAGTGGTGCACATCAAGCCACTGATCAAACTATCCAGGATTATCATACAATTTGTTTAACGTATGACACAACGTCCAAATAAAATGTAAGAAATTAATCTGCATCAGTTGTGATGAAGGATGAAGACAGAAAACTCACATGTTGTTCCTGGAGTTTTCAAAAATTCTCACAATTCTCGCTAACAAATCCTTCATCCAATTATTTACAATATTACTAATTATTACTAATATTACAATATTTCAATACAATATTACAGTGCGAAGGAAGTTCCAGGTCCTTGGTGGACACCGCAGGGATGGCTTTCATTTGAATCCGGAGGTAACCTGTGTGATGGAGACTCGCTCAGGGACAAATCCTCGGTTTGGGTTTCGTTTTTGCAATGCAATCCTAATTTCATAACTCTATATACAGTACGTAAAGTTTCAATATCGCATACATATCCATCTATCTGGCTATTAGCATCAATGCCTACTAATTCTGTTCAGCATGGCGCTGTCCTGTTCATGATCACCCCTCAGACGTTTGCCGCTGTATAGAGCACCAATGTCCTGATAATTATTTGATTTCAACAAGTTTATGGGCTAGAAGCAAAACTACAGGAATTTAATAAAAATAATTCCTGAAGAAAGCAAGGATTTTGAAAGCAAGTTCAAAATTGCTTAGCACTTGACCTGGCGGTTTTCAGAAAGTGAAACGCCTTCTTATGCCTTTAAATTGCTACATTAAAGAACCATAAATCCCCATACAGTGAAATCATATCATGTTAATAATACAGATAAAGATTTTTGTCTTGCTTAACAATTCTCTGTTGAACACCAAAACACTCTTTTAAATACTTTAAACCCCAGAACACAGAACCATCGAAAACGGAGCAAATCATTTAAACGAGGGTCTTATTGGATTGGGCTAATTTAGCCGTTAGCCTTTTTCAGTGCCGTTTAATTGAACAGATTCCCCAACCGTGTCCCTGAGCTTGATGGCTTCTGTCCCCGACTCCCCCTGTTTATTTGCCAGTCGCTGGCCGAGGTCGGCGGCAGCGGCTGTACATCAAGATCGGTGGGAAGAAGGCGTTTCATACGTGCAAACCCTGGACCCCTGTGTGTCATGCGTTCACTCCCCGGCCAGGGGAACCCTATGGTCCACCTTTGTCCAGCAGATGGTCATTTCCACGCTCACGTTGCTGAACAGAGTGACAAATGTCTGAAATGTGGATGCAGACGGCAGTTCATTTTCAGGAAACTGTCACTAATGGGATTGGTATGATATTTTAATCATTTAAACTGCTGCTGTTATTGTATTAATGAAAGAGCATGAAGAAAAGGAATAATAAGGCTGAAAAATGGAATAAGGCAATGAGCGTGTGGCCGTGCGGCATTGTCCTACTTCAAAGCCTTCCTGTAGGGTAAGGGACACAGCCAGCAGCAATTAGAGTTGCAAACCGACTCCAGGAGAAGTGCAACATGGGTAAATTACCTCTTTACATAAAAAAAAAAAGTTGTGGGGTACGGTGTGACCATTTCATCCGTCAGGAGCAATTATTTGTCATGTTACCTTCTGAGGGAGGTCAAATGTCGACGTATGTTGTATGAGAACAGTTGGTGCACAAATGTTAGATGAATGTTGAAGGTGTTCTGTGTCGGGAAGAACGTTGGTGATTAAACAGGACGCTGCTAAATCCAGACTGGATTTATTCTCTTAGCAGATGTTCCGTAATTCCCACAGCTTCCCGGGATAATGTTTGCTCTACCTGTGGGAGTATCCACGCCAACACCACATCAGGGTACCACATCCGTGGCGATAACTCCGTCGTTCATTTTTACCTTTCACTATTAGTGTTTTTTTTTTATTAATCGTATTTATTTTGTTAAAATGTTACAGTTGCTTAGCAACACTGTCTACAGTAAATGGAATTCTATGTTAGTGCACTTTTATGGTGCTTCTTGCTGACAGTTTTAGAGGTATTTTTCCAAAACATTGCAGTAAATATTCTATGCAAACTCCACGTCAGTAGAGAGTAAAAGTCGAGTTTTATTGTCGGATTGAATCCCGAGCTCAATCAAGGTACCGTCCCCACACTCTGCTCCACTCAGGTGATGGGTTAAATGCAGAGGACACATTTCCCTGTGTGCACTGTGGCGCGTCGCTTCTAGCATGAAGGACCCGTTACAAGCGACGCGGCACCGTCCCTCAGCGGTCCTATTTTTAAATCCTGCAGCCGCTTTGAAAATGGCGGCGGGTGATTAGCGCGCTTCTCGCGCCGTGTCCCTCCCCGCAAACGCCACCCGTTTGATGTTGTTGTTTCTCCGTGTGCTGCACCTCCCCGTCATTTGAATATCACAGGCGGAGGGGGGGGTGGGGGGGGTGGGGGTGGGCCTCGCCCGGCCACTCGCTGCGCCTTTGTTGCCGTGATTAAAGCAGGTGTCACGGAGGGTTGTGTTTGTTAATGACAGTTTGCATTTAAATAGCTGTCACTCGCCTGTCAGCGGGAGTGCGGAGCGCATCTCTTTTACATAAACTTAACCCAGCTTCGCAAAAAGCAGCACGGGAAGTTCGCTTTGTTTTAACTCCTCGCTGTTAATGCCGAACGGGTCTTAGGATGTCATCGGTCATGAAGTGTGAGAACGATGCAACGCGCATCAACCCTGATAAAAACTGACAAGAGGAAATTTCATTAGCAAAAATGTTTCCTCAACACCATTAAGGTGAAATGAAGGAACTTATGAATTAACCAACTTATTTCCAATCGACTCTGTTCTCCTCTGTTGTCCCTGGCTGGTGGAACAACTCGTCCTGCTCCATTCGACTAGCTTCCAAAAGTATTTCAGACGAATCTAACACTTACACACGCACATGCATACACACTCACAAAATAAATAAAAAAAAACATTTCTAGCACTTAACAATCTCCGAGCATGTTCTTTTTCAAGTTCGGCCTTATCGGGGCTCTTAGTTTCTGTAGACTCAAAATCTATAGAAACCGAACGAGAATTGCTGATGTCTTCGTCCTGTAAGCCGCTTTGGATCAAAGCGTCTGCAAAATAAAGTCAAGTAAAGTATTATATTGCAGTGGATACATTAAAAATGGAATTACATACAGGCTACAACCCCCTAATTGTAAAATAGTTCATTTCGTTAATTGCGGGAAAAAACAATAAGTAAAAAAATCCTGGTGGACTTCATCTGCAACCATTAATATTGCACAGTCGAGTGATAGAGAATTGATAAGTGATTACCTAGCGGGCGGATGGGCAAGGCTGTGGTATTTACTTCTCTGCTCCACCACCAGGGAAACCCAGTGCAGGCCTTTCAAGTTCACGTTGCAATGCACATAATTCACGATGCATCGGGCCGGATCAGGTGGGCTCGGCCTCATGTGCACCGTTCTTCTCTGAAGACGTCTTGGCCTTCAGCTGACTCCACTGAAGCAGTGTATTACCGCGCAGTTCGTTCCTCGGATGTGATGAACCTCAGTTACACGGCTGTTTGCAGCTGACACGTACACAACACGTACGTGGTGGCTACCCAGGTTCACGTAGACGGCATCGCGCAAACTGAAACTGAAAACTCCACTCCAGGCTCGGAAACCTTGGCAAAGCATTTCACTCGTACTTTGTGCCCAAAACAAAAAAAAAAAAAAAAACGAGAAAGAGAAAAGTTCAAACGCACAATCACCCTCCCCTCCCCTCCGTTTGAAGGGTGAAGCTGCTTGAAGTCGCAGTCCGTGAGCAGTTTGCCCTCAGCGCCGGCATCCTTCTCCACCCGTCCGCAAAGAGAGTTGCCAGAAGGACGTGCCTCCGGAGGGTAATTAGCCACAAATCACGCTGTTCCGATGGCCGTCGGTGGCGTTTTCCTCCTAATTACTGTTGCTTCGTAATAATGCTGAAAGCCCAGGGGTGCGCGGCGTAACCTGCGATGGCGAGCCGCAGTCACAGGGACGTTAGCTTTGTTTCGGCGAATCAAAGCGGCCGAGCTTCGGACGTTAACTTTACCTGACTTGCCCCGGCAGCCTTGTCGTTTCCGCACGTCTGTGTGCCCATATTACTTACATGGCCCATAATGTTCCAGAAGCATACTTTTCAGGTTCTGTATTTGTGAAATGAGGTCCTCCCAAGGTCTACTGATTAAGGTGTATCTAACATTGCCTTGGAACAGCTTTGGATGGATATGATATATTTATAATTATCCGCTAATTTAGATGTTTCGAGTTGTTTTTGTCTCCCGCAATGATGCCACGAAGTTCACCAAACCATAGCTGTTGAGCATCATTGAAGCTATAAAAGCTTTTAGTGAGGACAGGTTCCAGGAGTCCAGAATTTTACAGAAATGTTTGCAACCATATTGATAAATGTATTTTCTTTGGTCTCTAGGAAGCCTATCCAGGTATGAATTATAGAACTTTGCTGGAAAATAAAGTTTATCTACTAGCATTTCATATGAAAGCAGTTTTACTCAGCTTTCAAACTGTTGTATATGGCCCATAATCACATACAGTACGTCCTAATGGGCTTTGACAGGCCCGGCAGTTGACAAACTTCTGCACACAAGGAAAAACTCCACTAAAAAAAACTCCAGGATGAGAAAAAGAAAGGAAGAAGCGTTGGGAAGGAGTGATGCAGGGCAGAGTGAGCCTGCAGTTGGCGAGGCCCCGCTCATTACGTCGGCCTATCGATCACGCGCTTCCTGCTAGCGAGGAGATTAGCGGTTAACTTTTAGCACCCGGATCAATAATAATCTCCCTAATTAGGTGTTAGCAGCGGGGAAATGTCTGCCGCGGCTTCACAAACAAACACGGGGGGGTCCCACAAGCCTGCCAGCGGGGCCGCCTGGGCCGAGGCTATTACCCGGCCGACCCCACCCCGTTATTCCAAGCTGACGTTTTGGGCCGCTTGTTTTCCGCTGCCGACGTTGGGCAGGCCGAACTCTTGACCTGAACTGGGCTAGCATGGACAAATGAGGGGAATGTTGCTGTAGTCCCAGATCTTCCACGATCCCTCAGATTTTCTTTACGGGTCATTGTGAAACACTGCAGCACAGCACAGCACACAACGAAATGTGTCCTCTGTATTTAACCCATCACCCTGAGTGAGCAGTGGGCAGCCATGACAGGCGCCCGGGGAGCAGTGTGTGGGGACGGTGCTTTGCTCCGTGGCACCTCAATGGCACCTTGGCGGCTCGGGATTCGAACCTTCTGATTACGGGGCCGCTTCCTTAACCGCTAGGCCACCACTGCCCCACACTATTTCACATAGTTGAACCACTGAAACCAAGGAATAGTCTTCAACACAGGTTATTCTAAAATGTAATGTTCCAGAAGCATACTTTTCAGGTTCAGGTCTAATGATTAAGATGTATCTAACATTGCCTTGGAACAGCTTTGGATGGATATAATATATTTATAATTATCCACTAATTTAGATGTTTCGAGTTGTTTTTGTCTCCCGCAATGATGCCACGAAGTCCACCAAACCATAGCTGTTGAGCATCATTGAAGCTATAAAAGCTTTTAGTGAGGACAGGTTCCAGGAGTCCAGAATGTTTGCAACCATATTGATAAATGTATTTTCTTTGGTCTCTAGGAAGCCTATCCAGGTATGAATTATAGAACTTTGCTGGAAAATAAAGTTTATCTACTAGCATTTCATATGAAAGCTGTTTTACTCAGCTTTCAAACTGTTGAAGCAGCATGTAACTCCATAATTTCTTGTTCTTCCTCCATCTGCTCACACCTAATTGCAGTGATTCTCGAATTGCACAAACCTTCACGTCCCCTGTAGAAGGCTCGATCCCTGTGTAATTGACAAAGATGCAAGGTGAGTGAAAACAGTTCGCTGTAATGCCTTCGTCCACAGATTCATAATTGAAACGAATACCCTGAGATCAGGCACGGAGATCAGAAAGCCTTAAGCTTCAAACGCCAGCCCCACAGTAACCAGCGATTCAAGTGCAAATAAAAAACTCTTTGTTAAAAATGTCATCTTTTCATGCCAGGTTGCATATAAAGATGCAAAAAAGAGAATGCAAATCAATAATGGTTTTGACCTTAATGTAAAAGAAGTGTTGCACAGATATTTCCAGATGTTATCATTCTAAGCAGCCCTGCCAATATGTTACTCTGCTGCATTTCTACATTATAACACATATTTTAACATTTTAACCGTATAACTGTGTAAAACACCCTTCAGTAGTTGACAGTGTAATTAGCTTTAATTTGCTTTTATATCTTGCCCAAAAGGATCATGCTTCATTTTTTTCATTGGTTATAAAGGGTGGGCCATTTATATGGATGCACCTTAATAAAATATTAACGTCCTGTTTGTGGCACATTAGTATATGTGAGGGGGCAAACTTTTCAAGATGGGTGGTGACCATAGTGGCCATTTTGAAGTCGGTCATCTTGGATCCGACTTTTGTTTTTTCAATACGAAGAGGGTCATGTGACATCATATTTATTGGTAATTTCTCAAGAAAAACAATGGTGTGCTTGGTTTTAATGTTGTAATGTTATTCTTTCATGAGTTATTAAGTTTCTGACCACAGCAATGTCACCAACCATTCCCATTTTATTAAGGTGTATCCATATAAATGGCCCACCCTGTGTGTGTGTGTGTGTGTGTGTGTGTGTGTGTATATATATATATTTTTTTTTTTTTTTCAGGTTTTCTTGATATCAGTTAATCCTACACAAGGAATGGGGGTGTGTTCATTTCCACATATTAATTTACAAGGAACCACTACCAATGAAAGTAAGGACACAAGGATGGTAGTTAAAATGGGGTTTAAATTAGGTCTTAATTGGACTCCTCGCTCCCTTCTGTCCCCAAAACGCTCAGAAGTGCGTTTGGCTGGCTGGATGGCTGCGGTAAAAGCAATAACACAGAAGCTTACTGCAGATCATCCAGCTATGTAAGGTGGAGTTTTTCTTCTCTTCACGCTTTATTTGCCATCAGCTTTTCATTTGCCCCACATCAGTCAAAGGAGAGAAGGAGAAAGGAGCTAATTTAAAGAACTGGGCGAGGCCTTCGGTGGCCTGCCCCCCTCGCCCAGCGCGGCTCCCTGGGCGCTGGGGAGGCCAATAGCCTCGCGCGACCCGTACGTCCCAGAAGGAGCCGTGAAAGAGAGTGAATTTAGAAGCGACGGGGCTGCCAGCCTAATTGCCGGAGGAATCCGTCCGGATAGAAAGAGCCTGTCGGCCAGCCAGCGGCGGGCGGAGCTCATCTCTGGTAAAACGCCAGCTACGGCAAATACAACACGCCGCATGCTGATTTGTGGGTGAGGGAAGACTCACCCCCAAATGCCCTGGTCCGAATCAACAAATGAGGCCTGTGAACTCTTGACTGCGTTTTTAGGCACCAAATGAACTTGGCGTCTGGGTACGATGGCGGCGTTAGGCAAGGCAGCGTGACGATCGCAAAATCGCTAATTAGAATTTACCCGGTGGCCGTGTTTCCAAGCAACGGCGCCGGGCCACAAAGTGAGATTAGTGCGTTGGTGAAGAGCCCTGCTGGAGGAGCTCCAGCCAAAATGTGACACCCCTGTGGCCAACACAGCTGCTCCTCAGACTGCCACCTTCTGCTGTCCTGTAGCACAGGGAGTGTGTGTGTGTGTTTGTGTGTGTGGCACAGAATGTGCATAAAATGACCCTTTGACCTGTGTGTTGGTGGAAGTAGCCTAGTGGGTAACATGCTCGAATATGAACCAGAAGACCCGGGTTCAAATCCCACTTACTACCATTGTGTCCCTGAACAAGACACTTAACCTTAAATTGCTCCGGGTGGGGACTGTCCCTGTAACTACTGATTGTAAGTCGCTCTGGATAAGGCCGTCTGGCAAATGCTGTAAATGTAAAACTGTAAATGTGTTTCATGTGTGTGTTCATATGTGTATCTGAGCATGAATACAAACATATCTTTGACTTTCAGATGCAAATTTGCCACACAGGATATGGAGAGCCGTAATTGCTGGTTTATTATGGTACGTGGACAATCATGGACACCTTCACCAGTGACTGAACGTTGCAAACCAGAGATACCTAAATCTAAGTATTATGAAAACACTGCCTTGTACGATATCTTAATGCACCAATGACCAAGATCCTGTTTTAAAGATCATGG
The DNA here is from genome assembly GCF_900700375.1 of Denticeps clupeoides. NCBI lineage: Eukaryota > Metazoa > Chordata > Actinopteri > Clupeiformes > Denticipitidae > Denticeps > Denticeps clupeoides. Next base: position 37,093,644 of record NC_041708.1, read on the forward strand.
AAGTGCATTGGTGCTAAATGTAAATATTGATTGCATCATTTGGAAGTTGCTTTTGATTGATTTATTGATTGTTGCTAATACTGTAAGAACATCAGCGTGAATTAAAAAATATAATTATTGCACCTTGCATACAGTACAGGCCAAAAGTTTCTCATTCAATGTGTTTTCTTTATTTTCATGACTTTTTTCACAGAAACCTGAGCATTCGTTCATCTTGTTGTCTTTCTGTAACCCTGACCTGTGCTGCGCCTCGCAAGCGCCAGACATCATGACCAGCGTCTGTTCACAAGCTCACAAATACACAGTGCTGTCTTTGCCTGAAGTGGTCATTTTCTGCACGCTGTGTCCTGTAAACAGACCGAGCGTCCTCCCCCGGGCATTAGGCAGGGACGCTTCTTCTCCTCCAACTCTGCAGACACTCAGGGTCTCTTCTGTGGCCTCTGAGGAAGCCATGTACTCCGCGGACTAAGAGCATGAAGCATTACGAATGTGTGCAGCCCTAACAAGTCCTCCTCTCGCCACCGGAACCGCGGAGGAGGGAAGACAAGTTGGTCTCTTGTTGCGCTCTGCTAGAGGCGAGCGGAGGGCCTGCGACAGCGCCGCCGTCCCAGAACTGGTCCTGGTCTTCCCGGGCCATTACCTCCTAGCAGAGGGGGCTCCCCCGAGACCCCCGTTTCAGCAGAGCTTATTTATTCATGGCTGCACAATACGCTGAAGCTCAGTGGCTCATGGGTGAAGGAGCCGAAGGCCTCGGCAGGTTAAATGGCAGGTGAGCGCCCCCCCCGGACCCTCTTCCAAGGACGGAAAGGGGGACCCGCTTTTAGGCAGCAGTGGGGATTTATTAACGTAAAAAGAAAAAGGGTTTAGAGCTGAGAAGCGGAAGAAAAATTCATCGCTACTTGTGTCGTATTCGTATGCGTGCTGGAATTAATTACGTCTGTCCGCGGAGTAATAAAACCTCCACCTGTTAAATAACATCTGCGCTTGGACAGGCTAAAACGGCCTTCAAGACGCAGGAAGTTGACGGGGACGCCAGCTCGCTTGTTTAATAGTTTTTCTGTCACAGGCCATTAGTTGCAAAGTAAAAGTAAATTCAATTAAGGCCAATGGAATTACCAGAAGGTGTAAATGCTGTGGAAAGCATTAAAGTCGGCATTGGTAATTGGCAAAAAATGACTCCTTTCCGGCTCTTGTGAGGTGCCGAGGATTCTGGGAAATTCTGCATAGAGGTGTTGGGCTGTGATTCGTATGCAAAGAAGCATGTGAATGGGTTTTTATTTCAAATTACTGGAGGGAGTTTTTTTTTTATATATATATATACATGTATTTGTGTGTATGTGTATGTGTATGTGTATGGAATAGGAGAATACATAGACAGTCCAATTTTTTCCTTTCGTTAGTATAGTTTTGCATTATTAGCGGTCCTGTCGTTGTTCTGTCATTATTAACTCTTTATTCTGTCTTCTGCACTGTATGAAGTCCTGTTGTGAGTGTTCTGCTTTGTACAGACGAAAAATCGCATAGTTCAATTGTTTTTTCATTGAAGATCTCATGGTTTTTTTTGTGGCGCATTGCAGCCCAAAGTATGTGATTTCATGGCAATGTTTGTATATTTTATTATTAAAGGCGAGACTAAAACAGCAATCTGATTGGTTGATGGTATCTGGTATATGAGTGATAATTTTTTTTTTTTTTTAAATATGTGAACACGGGCGTGTGCCTGTAGAAGTAAACATGCAGTGGGGGTCATCCTCCCACAGGGAGCAGCTTGACAGAAGCCTCAGTCAGCCCGTGGTGCGGTAGGTTAACCCCAGACCTCCAGACATCACTTCCTTTGACCCTCTGTGGTTCTAATCCCACCTGCACACCTTTTGTTCCATCTCTTTTGACAGTTAAACATCACTTGGCTGCTCACTTGGAGAGTGAAATTGGAAATTGAAGAAGACAGCACACGACCCTGCTTGGACTGGTGGTGGAAACCTCACTCTGACTGGCCAAAAAGCACAAGGCTGACCAGAATTCATGCGGGACGGAATATTTATTGCAATATTTGGCCTCTCTTAGCTACATTTGGTGAGCTAAATGACCCTGAATTGTGCTGCAGACATCGGAACGTCACGGAATGTCACTGCCGGTTTGATGGTCATGAATGTGGGCGTGTCGGATCGTGAGGACCATCCCGGTTGTCAACTGTTGGTCCGGCGGACGAGCTGCCTGGTAAACGGAGCAGACAGCACTCAGCGCTAATTGCGAGCGCCATCGGCAGCGTTGGTGGGACCATCGATTTGTGTCCCTTATATTTCAAACAAGCTGAACGACCCGCGGTAATCAATGGCAGGAAGACTACAAATTAGTGGAGCTCTGTCACCATCCATGTTCCCTGCCATCGCCATTGGGGGCGGGTAGGGAGGATTTGTGGGAGTGGTCACAGTGGTGGCTCCTGTTTAGCTTAAAAATAAAAATATTCATTCAAAAACTGACATTTGTACATGACAAAAAAGGAAATACATATATATAATATTTTAAAAAAGTTATTATAAATGCGTAGAGATGTAATATATATAATAAATAATTTATGCAAGAAGTTATGTAAATATCTGAATTAATGTAAGAAAATGAATATTTATACTGCCTCACAGATCTCATATGATCAAAATTAGAGGTGATATTAGCATTTTATGCCTGGTTATTAATCTGAAGATAAAGTCTTATTTTCTTTAAATACATGACATGAAATTGGAGTGTTCAATATTAATGCAACAAAAGTATGAAAATTGAGATGTAAGAGGTGTCTCGTGGAGGTGTGCAGAATCCAGGATCAGTCACACTGCAGTAAAGGGCTGCATGATGTCGGGTCAAGTGTATTGAAATGGGGGGGCGGGAGCCATCCATACGAGTCCAGAGCGATCCCCATTATCGTTTGCTCGATGAAGACGCCCTTACATCCAGGGTGACAGTGCAGTATAAGCTGCCCAAACCTCAAATAATAAATAGATATTTACTCTGCTTAATGTGATTAAACACGTAGCCTGAAAAGGAGAAGCGGCAACACTCACTTTTCTAACGCGATCGATTGCAACGGATTCCCGGGATGGAGGTGAATGATTCATTAAAAAAAAAAAAAGCAGCAAAACACACCAGCTGCCCATTAACACACGTCCCGAGAAATGAGACGGGACCGATGTAGCGGGAGGCCGACTGCCGGAAGCTCTCAGATGCATTTAGCAGATAAGGACAGTCTCTGCAATCCATTCTTACAGATAAGTGCATCATCCGTTATATAATGTTGGGCCTGCACCGGCTTTCAAATGTACAAATGCAACCAAGTCACTGGAATCCTTTTAAGTCATGAAATGGTGTCACTAAAATATGGCTATTTATATTATGTAGTCTGGTGGCATTCCGAAAGAAAAAACAAATAAGAATATAAACTTATGAACCCGTAGCGGTTGTGCCGCATTAGACTTCATTATTCAGCAGTAAAAGCAGTTCAGAATTTCTCACTAAATGCTTTTTTATTTGTGTAGACCAATGACATTTTGGAGCTCGTAAATACTGAATCCATTATGGGCGAAATGTCACGCGTCTTATAATAAGCAGATCTGTCAATAACGTGCATTCATTTTAACAAATGAAACTCTTGAGCGTCCATTAGTCTACTTCAGACAATGCAAGAAATATTCTGAAAAACTCAATCCAATGGAGGTAAGTAGCCTAGTGGGTAACAAACTCGTCTATGAACCAGAAGACCCGGGTTCGAATCCCACTTACTACCGTTGTGTCCCTGAGCAAGACACTTAACCCTAAATTGCTCCAGGGAGACTGTCCCTGTGACTACTGATTGTAAGTCGCTCTGGATAAGGGTGTTTGATAAATGCTGTAAATGTAAATGTAAGGAGTTGGATGTATGCACCGGAAATCTTGGATTGGGGTGGATAAAAATTCAAAGTCCCACCGGTAATTCTACGAGATTACAGGATGTGAAATCTGATCATTGAGGGGTTCGTCCGAAAAGTTCCCCCTTCAGTGGGAATTTTATTCATTTGAAAGGTTTGGCCTCCTTGGTGCCATGGAGCAGTGCAGAACTGCAACTCGGTGCCAACATGGACTGCCTGGATGTTAGGCATTCCGGCGAATTATTCCAGCAGCAACGACGCCCATCTCCCATCGTCATCCGTGCGCAGGTACTCCATACCACTTCCTGCTCTGCAACTGCCTTCATCAAGGATACACACAATCTCCATCCTCACAATATTATCTTCACACCAGACCCCTGCTATGCCTGTTCAAGGTTCTGTTTCATTTTCTGTTATTCTAGCGTCTTTATTGATTCCCTAAAGTTCCATAAGGGTGTTGTTTTTTTTTTATTTATTAACCCATATTATATATAATATAAATATTATTTGTGCATCCAATATGCAAATGCTGGGAATGCTAATTTGACTATATTCGTGGCAAGAACTATAAAAATGAAGAGTTATTTTTACCTTTACCTTTTATCTCCTGAAGTCCAAAAGTTGAAATAAGGGCTGTACATTGATTTTTAAAAATTGTGTAATTTATTCCTATAATATTTTAAACTTTTAAGTGTGGGTCAGAGGCTCAGGCCGTACATTGGAATGGAGTGACGTCATGTGACGGCCAACTAGATTGTGGGTCCGTTTCTTCCCGTTTTTCTGCAGTGGCACCACTCAATCAAATCAATTTATGCAAATCCATTTATTTTCCCGAATACGCTGGCCAATCAGTTGGGTATGTTGGTTGCCGCTCCTGCGCTCGCTGCACAACGGACACGCCCACCATCGAGCATACGTGTGAGAGGACGGCGAACCAAGCGCCACTGCGTTAACAACGTTCGTATATTTTAACACATTAACCAAAGCATTCCTGTTGGAGTCTGGAGTGGGAAACAATTCATGATGCTTCACCGTGCATGTACACCAACACGGCAGTTCAGTTTAGTAGAATTTGTGTTGTTTCTCCGGCTGAAATCTTCATTTGCCGGTTCAGGGCCCTCCAGGCCCCGTGGCGCTGCTCCACTTGTCTTTGCAACATCATCCACATTGTGCCCAGATGGGTGGGGACCAGAGGCTGAACCTCAAAAGGAGCAGCGTCCAAAATGGCAGATTTATTGATGGGCCACTGGAGGGTGACATTCTTTTTTTATTCGGCCGCCCACATCCTGACTCCATCTTCCTCAAAACCACCACTCCATCCGACTTTAACCCTTCATTTTCTACAAACTTCCCGCTCCACGAAGTGGAGGAGCTTCCCCCACAACGCTTCACAGCAGGTAGGAGGACGTCAGGAGAATTCTCTGCTGCCGGAAATAGAGCCGAGCTTGAAAAGAAATGAAATAAAAAAATAAAAAAAAGATTCCCTCCGGACCACATTAGCCGCAAACTTCTTTTCAAGTGGGAGAAGTTCTTGTCTTGGTCTCCCGGACGCCTGTGGCCACTGTCACCTTCTCCAAATTGTATTTCTATTCTCTGTTTTTCACCAGATGCAGGTCTCTCTCTCCGCAGGATATTTGCGCAGCATATTTTTTTTTTATTATTACATATGCAGCATCGGAAAAACACACCGTACATCTGTAATTCATTAACAAAATGACGTTCAGATTTCACTCCAAATTCCAGTCTTTTTTAATCAAATCAGAATATATTAAATGTAAATCAACGTATACACCTGTGTGTGTGTGTGTGTGTGTGTGTATATATATATATATAGCGGGTGCGACAGCCCTTCCTTTAAATGAACAAACAATATTTCAACTACAACTAATAAATGGCTTTTACAGAAGCAACAGGAGCAGGTCCTAAAATCAAGCCACTTCTTTTAACATCAACCTGTACATCAACCTCAAATCTAATAGTGCCTTTTTTTTGGTCAGCAATCACTCTCCAACAAAACCCTAAACTCCTTCGTTTGTCCGCGTCTCCGCACGTTTACCTGAAGCCCGGGTTCTGGTGCCTCTGCTGAGATGAAAGGTGATCGCCATGACCCAGGAGGAGCTTCAGCTGATGGGTTGATTGAACCAGAACCTGGACTGAGGGAGCAGTGCACCACCGCCCTCTAGTGGCAGTAGGGGTACTGCAGCACAAGTGTTTTCAATGACAGTTATAATTTACCGAGTATATGTTCTATTTTACACAAAGCCATCCACTGAGAAATAAATAAAGTAAACCTGCAGAATCTTTTGGGTGAAGTGATATGAGAACACACACACACACGCACACACATATATACATATATACACCGATATAGCTTTTTTACCATGAAGTGCTGCTTGAGTCTAGAGGGAGGAACATGAGGCCATTGCGTCTCTGTAAAGGGTGCTTCATCCCCACTTTTATATCAATGCCATGCATGTTCCTGAGATGAAGCTGCAGCTGAAGAAGTTGATCTGATGCGGCAGAGCTGCCTCAGCGCAATAACGTTCCATCAGCGGTGCACCAAATAACCAAGAAGCGACGTTCCGTTTTAATAAAATAGATAAACCACATAATAACAACGGCATCAGACAGACAATATTTTTAAAAAAGCTAAACTGGAACAGAGTATATGGACGCTTGAGAATCAAAAGTAGTCATTGCTAAAAATGTGCTTGTGACTATTTTAATAATTTAAATATGTGGAAAACTACAAATCCACCAGTTTAAGTTTCATCTACTAACTTTTTTATAATAAACAATAATATATAAACCATTTATACTAAGTGTTCTCAGTGTTGGAAATGCATCCATGTTTAAATAAATATGTTTTTGGTTGTAAAAGTCACCTCCACTTGCATGGCTCTCTGATCTCTATATATTGTTATAAAAGTTTGGCTCTCGTGCACTTTGAATATAATTTGGCAGCAAGATACGAGCCGGAAGCATTCATGGCCTGCAGCAAGAACGTCCTTTCAGTTTAAATACGACACGACACGCCCCTCATTGGCCCGTTTCGTAAATCTCGTTGACCCGGAGACCTCGATTTTTTATGACTTTTTCCACCCATCACTCATCCATCTTGTCTGACAGCCGCTGTCTCTGTTGGGGCTTTTATTTACGACGCCCACATGCTTCTCCCACCACTTGAACATTGTGTTCTCCATGCAGCTGCAGAGAACATCTCTGGAACACACAACATACGACGTTCTGACTTTTACCAGATTTGGATGAGGATAAATGAGAAAATCATTAAAATCCCCCCCGTTAGATAAGCAATTTCCTTCGGGATTAATAAAGTTTTCTGATTCTGATTCTCCTCACAAAAGCATCACCACACACACCAGGTTCTTGTACCTCACTATCTACTGAGGGTCTGAAGGATAAATGGCTGGAGCAGCACGTCTAGTGGACACATTGTTCATCAGAGCTTGGCCTTGCAGGAAAACCAAGGGACAGTCAGAGAACAGCGAATTGGCAGATCACGAACTAAATAAAATTAGAAAAAACTACCCATAAACAATATGTAAATTCCATACTGAAACCTTCACCCCTCCAAGTCTCGCTCGCTCAAGGCCTGTGGGTTCGATGGCTAAAAAAAAAAAATATTTTTCTCACAAATTTTATTAAGTTTCGTGAGCTGTGAATGATCAAGGCTGATTAATGATAAACCAATACAATGCTGTTGGTGTACAGTTATAATTAGTTAGATTAGTTTTGTGAAAATAACAGGCCAGGAAACTAGAAGTCAGTGGTGGCCTAGCGGAAGGTTGCCGGTTCGAATCCCGATCCCCGAGGTGCCACTGAGGGAAGCGCCGTCCCCACCCACTGCTCCCCGGGCGCCTGTCATGGCCGCCCACTGCTCACCAAGGGTGATGGGTTAAATGCAGAGGACACATTTCATGTGTGCTGTGCTGAGTATCACAATGACAATCACTTCACTTTCTATCCTCCAATTTCCTGTGACTGCTGTGTTCCTTCAGGATTTCAGCACTTCCTCACCTACCCAGAACATAAAACACCCGTGGCACTGGAGGCACGTCACACTCCAAGGCCATTTAAGACATAGATAGATCCTTTATAGATATAAACCATTTATACTTATTCATGTAACTCTCCCAAAATATCCGTAATTGTGAAATCATGAGGAACACAAGAGACCGCTCTTCGAACTTTTTTTTTTTTTATTTTAATCATGAATACAATGAAAACACAATAAAGTGAAAAAGTTAAACATATGGCACATCCTACCACAGCTGGTCCTGAAACTTCGAACCTCGACCGGACGAGAGGTGTTCTACTAGACCTGGTGTGTCCTGGAATAATACATTTCCATAAACAGTGTCAAGCATCTGCTACCTAGCCGACAGCTGGCTTAGCATTGTTGCTTAGCAACAAGCATCCAGCCAGCAGCTGGACCATATATACAGAGCACTTCTACCAAATATAACCATTTTTTTTTTTTTCTTAAATGATCCTTTATTGTTTGCAAAGGCCATAATTTAGACATTGCACACCTCATTAAGCAGCATCAGTCCAGTTTTACACTGGGACAGCCATAGCCCGGCACAATAACGGGACGGTCCATTTTTCACACAAGCAGCTGAGCGAGAACGAATACGTTTATAGGGTCTGTCGCCTCCGTAGGCCTGATGTTTTATCCAGGAAAGCACAGCAGACCAGCAGCAGTGCTGAGAATCGCAACACTTAGAAGACAGAAATGGAGGGAAACCGCGAGAACTTCTCCGCTAGTTCTCCGCGTCGTCTCGTCCGCACGGAAACTGCCGGATTTTCTGGGCGATGTGCTCCGCTACAGTTCTACTGCTGGCTGCAATCAACCTCCGAGACATCAGGTCGAACGAACCTCCTAAACAGGCACAAATGACACCCCAAAATTCAGATTAATCGAGATATTTCAGATTTTTACATTCACGTATGAAAAAGAAACCCTCGCCTGTCACGTCCACGACGACTCCGCCCGCCTCCGTGACGATGGCCGCGCCCCCCGCCATGTCCCAGCAGTGGATGCCCATGTGGTAGTAGGCATCGGCAGCTCCACAGGCCACCAGGCACATGTTCACAGCAGCACTTCCAGGGGCACGGATCCTGGCCAGCAGTCAAACTCATGTCATTATTATACACGAGATGTGAGCCATTCAATAAACGTAATTAAATAAGCACCAACCCGTGCACAGGGATTGCGAGAAGTGCCTCCATGTTGGCCATCATGGTTTTAAAGTTCTCCGGGTCCTTTTTGAAACCCATCTCGGTCAGGATCAGAGATTTGGTGATGTCTGCACAGACCAGATGAGGAGAAAGGAGCTGCTTACATGATATTCATAAGCAAATGGAACCTGCATGGAAGTCTCTTTTGATAAAAAAAAAAAAAAAAGTGCCCATTGGATCTTCTGTGGTGATACAACAACAAAACTCCTATTTTTTTGGTTAAAAGAAGCTGACATTACCTGTGTGATGTGGCATAAAATTCCTATTACGATATAAATTGAACCATAGATGGAATATATTGTGGTATAATTTGATAAGTGCATTTTAATGGAACTGTTTTTTACTGTAACTGTGTCCTACAGCAGGACGTTTTTTTAATAATAAAGTTTTTTACAGATACATCAAAATATAGCATAACTGTATATCAGTTAAAACAATATCTGGCCAACTCTACTGAAAGTCGACTTTATACCACAATATATCAATGTCACACCCATATATAGACACACACACACACACACACACACACACACACACACGGGTGTGACAGTAGAATTTTAGTAGAATTGGCCATATATTGTTTTATCTGGTATACGATTACACTATATGTTGATGTATGACTTGAGTGATTATATAAAATTTTAGGTGTAGAGTTTACATTAAAAATAGTCAGAAAATGTTGAAATAACACTAATAACACCAATTTGAATTTAGGACTTAATTGAAGGATCGCGGTAACCCTGCCGTGCGCGCTGTGCTCTCGCCCCAAAACTGATGGTGCTGTGAGTAGACGTGGTTTCGTGCAGGTGATGCGACTTTTTTTTTGCGTGGAGCAGATATATCCCCTACCGTTTATACCATTTATGCCGTGCAAACGGTGACTGACCCTCCTGGCCGGACACTTTAATGGGGACGCCATTGCAGAACGCTCCTTTCCCTCTGCGGGCCGTGTACATCTTCTCTTCGACGCAGCTGTAGACGATGCCAAATTCGACCTGAGAAGAGTGGACAAGGGCAGGATTAGAAAATACTTTATTACAGCCATCATACGGGTGATTCGGTTTATAAAATAACCAAAAATGCAGGACAGAGGCGTGTGGTTCGTACCTCCTTGTTCACGGTGAAGCCAATGGACACTGAAACGAAGGGAAACCTCAGAGAGAAAGAGAATAAAAACTCAGCGTTCCGTAAGGACACGTTAAATTAGGTTATGAGGCCATTTCATTTTCATTTAAACGGGAGAAGAAGCTATGAACTTGTTCCTGATGGTAGGATGACACCCACTCCTGTCTCCACTACTCATGTTTAAATGCTTCCAGCACACGTCCAGCTGATCAAAGATTCGTAAGATACGCTGGTGCTGCACCAAAAGTAAAATCTTAAAATGGACTCGGAGCCGAAACGCCGCCAGGAATTGGAGATGATTATGATACTGGCTGTTAATGATGGAATATCTGGGCATCATCTGGGTTATCAGATACAGTCTCTTGAGTTCCAGTATAATGCCGCCTTCTGTCACTTGGCACGGCCTTTAGTAAAGCTGACTACAGTTACACTTATTTAAACAAGCAATAAAATCTAATTCCCTAAATTCACAAGATCTGAGTATCTGGGAATCTGCAACTTTGGGTTCAACCATATATATATATATATATATACACACACACACACACACACACACACACACACACACACACACACACACTTTTAATATAGTAAAAATTTCTATCTATTTCTATTTCTCTATCCAAACAAGGACATTTCTCAATGACCGTAAACTTCTGAATGTAATGCAAACAGACCAACCTGTGAACAAAGTTGGTCGTTCCATCGATGGGGTCAATGATCCAGGTGGGATTGTCGGTCAGAACACTCGGGGCTCCGGCAGCCACAGACTCCTCTCCTATGAAACTATGAAAGCAGAAATAAACTTTATCACTCTTATAGGAAATTAATGTTTTTTTTTTTGCTTTTATATCAGTCTTATTGGTCTAGATGAGGAATACTGTCATCTAGACTCTTCTCCGTCTTGGCCCCTCGGTGGTGGAATGAACTTCCCCTCGAGGTCAGAACAGCTCAGTCACTCAGCACCTTCAAACGGCAGCTCAAGACCTTCCTCTTTAAAGAATATTTAGATGAACTTGTTACCTTCTTCTTGTCTGACTTCTGTATAGAAGCTACAACAGAGTGAATAAAAAGATTGTATTCATAGTTGGGGGTCCTAGTGAACCAGAACTGACCACTTCATCCATGGTAACATGGAAGCACGTTGTAAGGGCATCTGCCAAATGCCTTAAATGTAAATGTGAATGTCCCCTAATTCTGTATCTGAAGTCTCTTGCTGCAGAATTAGTCACTTTGATCCAGTACCACAATGAGATTTCCCAGGACGTGCCGTGTCTGTAGCTTTAAATGCTAATGAGGAGGAGAGAGGCGTGACGAGGAAGAGAGCGGCCTATCGAAAGTAAAGTGAGTAAAGTGAAGTGATTGTCACTTGTGATACACAGCAGCACGGCACATGATGCACACAGTGATGGTACATGACAGGCGCCCGGGGAGCAGTGTGTGGGGACGGTGCTTTGCTCAGTCATTACGGTGCCGCTTCCTTAACCGCTAGGCCACCACTGCCCCCAAGTTGAGGGGACATTTGCAGAAATTACGTTATCAACACCGTTCACCAACCAGAATGTTTGGTACAGGCAGTAAGGCGTGTCTAGGTTTTTCCAGAAAAAACATAAAATGAACCCGCTAGTCTCTGAACTAAAAGAAATATATTGTACTGCAATACTGCTCACGTTTGGAAGCCATGATGGTCGGTGGAGATAATGTTTGAGGGGAAGGGTTGGGAATTTCTCTGGCGGAAAAAGCATTAGAAATGGGAGGTAACCTTTCCCATTATGACATCATAAGGGGACAAATTCCAGATCCGACTGTCTGAGCAGCCGCTCTCTGAACGGTGAAGCAGAATGACCAAAGCTCTCTTTACACCTATCGCCATTTCTAGACACTTCAGGACCATAGACAGGTTCGGGAAACTCGTATTAATGTTAAATCATCTCACACTTCCATGTAAGACATGACCGTGCACCTGTGCGTGGGGAACTTCTCCCTGATGGAAGATATGATGAAAGACTCCACTCTCTGGTCCGTCTCAGTCACCAGGTCGACCGGCGAGCTCTTCTGCATGATGGAGATGTCCTTCTCCAGAGCTTCGCGGATCATCTGCGGAGGGGAGCGGAGCGTCACGCAGCCGGCAGCAACATCCACCTCTCCGCACAGTAACCCGCGGTGACAAGACTCACCTTCCCGGCGTCTGCGGCCACACGCACGCCGTGATCCATGCACTCCGACCAGCGCTCCGGGGCGGACATGCTGCCAGGAAATTTACAACAAATTGTAAAAAAAATAATTTATATATATTATGAGCAGGTTTATGAATCGGCCGCGACTTCTTCTGTGGTTAACTGTGGCCACAGCGCCACCTGCCGGCCTGGGGTTAGAATCGCCACCTCCGCCGAGTCAGAAGAGTCAGATATATTTTGCAATTTCACTTTTTTTTTGTCATCTCCAGAAAACGTCGATGCTCTACATAGCAACAGCTTAGCTTAAACCAAACCAAATAACCACTCTCAGTTGACTTTCAGTAGCCAGCTGTACAGCGCCATCTACAGGAGTCACCTCTCCTGACCTCACTGAAGTAAACGCTCAACAGCACCACCTGGTGGACCAAGTTTCTATACAGTTTGTATCAGACAATTTGTATCCGTTTTGTTCTCCTTTATCAGTACAATTTCACCAAACTGATGTTTTCCTCCACCTATATTAAATAATACTAATTATGGTCCACAATCGCTGTGGCAATGATGAAAGCCTCCACTCTCTGGTCCGACGCAGTCACCAGGTCGACAGGCAATGTTTCAAGGAGCTTCTGCAAGTCACAACATTTATATCCATCCAGAGTTGCAGTCATTTTGGGCCAAGATCTTGTATGGATAGTCCGACAGTTGGATCCTCCGTTTGGATAAGGTCTGATTTAAGGTGGTGGAAATGACGTGTCCTCCTCGCTTCCACGATGAATCCTGGTATTGTAACCATAGAATATTCCCATGCTGTCAGGGAAGTAGACATTTACTGATGGAATAACCAGCTATTCACTGCATCAGTTAGAGTTAAATAACCTGTTGTTGGGGGAAACATAATCATCTGTGCACTAATCATCCATTATCTGTTTACTCAATTTACCTATTATCTATTTATTCGATTTATCCATTATCTTTTTACTCAATTTATTTATTATCTATTTATTCGATTTATCCATTATCTGTTTATTCAATTTATCCATTATCTGTTTACTTGTTAAATGAAGTTGGTGACTTTTTTGTGTTTTTTTTTTGGGCAAGCAGTGTATATTTACATGCACATGCACACACACACACACACACACACACACACACACAGTGCTGTACTGTATATTATAGTACAATGAGCGTATCTTCTCTGTGATGTAATATTATTCTGGGTACATTTGCCTTGTGGTTAGAAATATATAGACATATAATGTTATAAATCTTTGTTATAATGGCATCTACATACATTTTTTTCTGTGTCAGGTCTTCTATGCATGTGCAAAATCTTGATTTCTATTGTATATGGTGGCACGTAAATAAAAATAAATGTTTTTCTGTATCCACTGCTCACCGAGGGTGATGGTTAAAGGCAGAGGACACATTTTGTTGTGTCACCATGTGCTGTGCTGCAGTGTTTCACAAAGACAATTCACTTTCACTTTTTTCCCTTTACATAAGTTCCCTCCACCCAACCTGAAGCGCATCGTGACTGGCCGGTGCTACGACTACGTCACCCTCGTCCTCGCAACTTCCAGGTCAGACGCGCCACCGTGCCTCTACTTGTCCCTGTCACACCCGCTATCATGTCCTAAATCCCACTGGTGACAGACGAGTGACTTAATCCGGGTACGAAATCCAGAAATAATTATTCCAAAACAAAAAAATTACTCAAAAGTATGTAGTGAGAGGGCATCTCGAGTACCGAGTAACTGACTGACTGTAATATCTCAAATAAATTCTGCTATTTCCTGATAATAAAGTATGATTTGTAATAATTAAATCTGAGCATACAAACTATACAAGCTCATTTAAATGCTATATAATGTTCTGGATCTAAAAAAGATTTGATTCAGCTACAGTCTGACCTTTTTTGGACTGGTCAGATGTAAAACTTTATGGTGGTAGTAGCCTAGTGGGTAACACACTCGCCTATGAACCAGAAGCAAGACACTTAACCCTGAGTGTCTCCAGGGGGGGACTGTCCCTGTAAATACTGATTGTAAGTCGCCCTGGATAAGGGCGTCTGGTAAATGCTGTAAATGTAAATGTAAAACTCTCATGTGGACGGAATTGGTCGGTTTTCATCATGGAAGCATGGATCCTCATGAAGGCCCATCCCCAGTAAGACCCTGAGGTTCACGTTCCGCGCGTCGGCCTGCTTCGCGCTGATCCCGGAATCAGAGTCATGTGAACCTTAAATTGGACAGTGAAAGGAAAGTCTGTGTGCCTACAGCGGAGGTGGTGCAGAGTCGAGCAGCTCCAGCCAAAATATGGGCTTGCGTGACATCTCACCGTGACTACATGGGGGTAAGTACTTCGTCCCCGGAACTGCTGCCGCTCCTCTGCTTTTCCATGCATTTTCGGTGCAGCGGGCACGGAACCGCAATAAATGACTTCTATATTATGAGTTCTAAGGTATTGTATTTGAAAAAGGCCAGAGCATTTTTAGGAATCCCAGAAGACAGGAAATGCAGGCCCTGCCAGCATAGGACAAGGCTCCGTCTCCACGTCCTTCTGTTAAGTGTTACTCTTGCGCTGCCTGTGTCCCCTGTTCTCGCGTCATGTCAGTACGTAACGTTGTTTAAACGTTACATGGAGCACCAGGTTGTTTCGCTTCACTCCGTACCGTCTAACGCGCATTCAACTTCAAACTGACTAAACTCCACCATCATGGCAGGAAATATTCCGCAGCGTCCAGTGTCGCCCATGTTCTAGATGTTCCGCTTGGTCTTTGTCTCTCCTTCGTACACATGTACAGACAGCCGAGCCGACCTGAGACGTGCCTGCAGGTACGATTTGGGCTCCAGGTTGTCAGAATGACGTTAAGTAAGTTCCCTCCATCAAATTCATGGTTCCATGTAACCCCTTTTTTTTCCCATGAAATTCACCAAACTGTGTCTGTTAGTTGTTGTCGTCGTCCAGCTGGTTCTCTTTACCGGCTTACATGCCGGGCCGGGAACCACACCCAACCTGAAGCGCATCGTGATCGGCCGGTGCTACGACTACGTCACCCTCGTCCGCCCAACTTCCAGGTCAGACGCGCCACCGTGCCTCTACTTGTCCCTGTCACACCCGCTATCATGTCCTAAATCCCACTGGTGACAGACGAGTGACTTAATCCGGGTACGGAATCCAGAAATAATTACTCCAAAACAATAAAATGACTCAAAAGTATGTAGTGAGAGGCAATCTCGAGTACCGAGTAACTGACTGACTGTAATATCTCAAATAAATGTGCTAATTCTGCTATTTCCTGATAATAAAGTACGATTTGTAGTAATTAAACTGAGCATACAAACTATATTATGTACATATATATTATATGTGTTACAATTGATATATTAAACAAATGCTAACGCTAATTCCTTCCTCTACAGAAAATGTACAACCTTATGAAATTAGACTGCATTCTTGATTTCTCCAGGAAGCAAATAAAAAATATATATATATATTATAATATAAATAACAGGTTTAATTATTTTATTGATACACCGAGTTGAAACAAGAAAGGGCGAAAATGAGACGTCCCCAGGCGATTTAGTATTGAGCGGTATACCCTTTCTGAGCCACAACTGACACCAGCCTCTTAGAGTAGTTCTTTCTTCTAGGTTGGTACAGGTCTCCTGGGGGATTGGTCCAAACAAAGTTTTAAAGTGAAGTGATTGTCACTTGTGATACACAGCACATGGTGCACACAGTGAAATTTGTCCTCTGCATTTAACCCATCACCCTTAGTGAGCAGTGGGCAGCCATGACAGGCGCCCGGGGAGCAGTGTGTGGGGACCTCATTGCCATCGGCAACCTTCTGATTACGGGGCCGCTTCCTTAACCGCTAGGCCACCACTGCCCCAAAATTGCATGGTTTCTGAGCATGGACGTTCACCACAGATTCTCAGTGGGGCCGAGGTCTGGGCTCCGATTTGACAGGATAACATTTACATTTTACAGCATTTACCAGACGCCCTTATACAGAGCGACTTACAACCAGTAGTTACAGGGACAGTCCCCCCCCTGGAGACACTCAGGGTTAAGTGTCTTGCTCAGGGACACGATGGTAGTAAGTGGGGTTTGAAACTGGGTCTTCTGGTTCATAGGCGAGTGTGTTACCCGCTAGGCTACTACCATTTATCAAACAAGGGTGGTTTGTCGCTGCCCGGTGTGGCCAGGTACGACTGTGCGGAGATATGGCGCGAGTTTGAGGCGGCGGTGGTGAGCAAGGCCCCCTGCAGTGTGCGGGTTCGAGATTATCGCCGCATGTTCCAGGCCACGCCTCAGGCGCTGCCCTGTGATAAGGTGAGCATCGCCGCGACGCGCCGCCCCTCCCGTGGCTGTATGGATTCATGGCGCGTGCCTCATCTTTCTTCCACGGCAACCGCGGCGGGAACTCGAACAGCTGCTGTTCTGGAGTAAGACCCGAGACCTGGTCCACAGATACTCGGCTGCAACTCGCCAGTTCTGGACTCTGGAGGACACGCTGGTGGGCTTCATGTTCAACGACCTCGTGTGGTGCGGCCAGGAGGAGAAGGACCGAGGTACTCTTACGCCGAAATCATTTCCCCCGCCACATGATCCAGACATTTCCAGCTATTCCTCAATTTCTGCTCGTCAGGCTTTGACTTCAGCTCCTGCCCGGAATGGTCGAGCTGCGTGGACCATCCTGTGTATTCCCTCTGGAAGCAGGCCTCGCAAAACGTCAGGCACTGACCAACACCATCACACACACACACACACACATAATCGTAACGTAGTCATGGCGACCAGCCTCAGCAGCATTACATCCCGTTTCTACGTTGAACAGTTTGCAGCTGCGGCTTGTGGCAACGTCACGGTTGTGCTGAATGGATCCATTCCAAACGCCTTCAACCGCAAGAGGTGAGAGGTCATTTAGGTGGTTCTCAGTAGAACCGAATTCCCAGAACTGTGCCGAGCTGATTGTTCTCCGACCTTCTCCTGGACGCCAGCATGTTCGGTGGCGTGGAGCTGGACAGCCTCAACCCCAGGATGGTGGACCACGTCAACATCAAGGTGGTGGCCAACCTGGAGGGGCCATATGTGTAAGAAGAGAACAGTGTCTCATCTCTCGAGGTTTATTAAGTAAAAATGTTTCTGCAAAAAAATGATTTCGAAGAAACTCTAAAATGATTATATAACATTTACAGAGGGTCTTACAATCAGTAGTTATGGGGACAGTCCCCCCTGGAGACACTCAGGGTTAAGTGTCTTGCTCAGGGACATGATGGTAGTAAGTGGGGTTTGAACCTGGATCTTCTGGTTCATAGTTACCCACTAGGCCACTACCACCCTGTTGATCTTGCGTTGAGTAAAGAAATCTGCCAACGGGGTAAGAAAAATGTACTTGGCTACAAATTCTTTACATTTTTAAAAAAATAAGAAATGTATCCAGCCAAGTCAACACTTCTTACCCCGTTGACAATTAGACTTAAAACTAGATGTGTTGTTCTTTTAAAAATAAGACTTTACATCTTATGTAAAAATGCTAGACAAGATTGTTCTTCTATTTCAATAAAAAAATCATTTTTAGAAAGAAGACTTTCTTCGAACCCCGACGTGAACCCACCCCTGCTTGCATGAGCTCCCGTGTCTTTTGTGTCCCCCGATCTGCCCCGCTGCTCGTGTATTGCTCACGTTCGCACTTGCTCAGACTGGCTTCTATTCACTTTAGTCTTGGTTATAAAAGCGGCTTATTGTTCCGGCTGAGCCGTTTCTTGGTTATTTCACGGTAAAGACCTTTCCCTCCTGCCATGTTTTTTTTTTTCATATTGACCTGTCCCTTTGTTCTCTCTTGTTCCAGGGAGTCCTGCGTGCAGGGTTCCATCCTGGAGCTAACAAAAGTCCTGCAGAAGAGGGGCTTCCGTTGGACCTGCACCGACAGTGACGTGTGGGCGTCGCTCGTTTCACTCCGCATTTAAAACGCATGCAGATAATAAAACTGGCCGTGTCTTCATTATTAACCCCTACAGCCTCTTAACAGCCCCTCCTTTCAAAAACGCTCTTAGTCTAGGACTAGTCTTTAGCCTTTTACTCTAAAACTGAAAACCAAAAAACCCAATATCAGTTTGAGCCAATCACAATCACGCCAGTACTGAATTATCACCTCTTTTTAAGGAATATATGGTCACTGTGTTAAATACATACAGTACAGGCCAAAAGTCTGGACACACCTTCTCATGCAATGTGTTTTCTTCATTTTCATGACCATTTACGTTGGTAGATTCTCACTGAAGGCATCAAAACTATGAATGAACACATGTGGAGTTATGTACTTAACAAAAAAAGGTGAAATAAGTGAAAACATGTTTTATATTCTAGTTTCTTTGCTCTGATTACTGCTTTGCACACTCTTGGCATTCTCTCGATGAGCTTCAAGAGGTCGTCACCTGAAATGCTTCTCCAACAGTCTTGAAGGAGTTCCCAGAGGTGTTTAGCACTTGTTGGTCCAGCTCACCCCAAACCATCTGGACTGGGTTCAGGTCCGGTGACTGTGGAGGTCAGGTCTCCACTTTTTGTTAAGTACAGAACTCCACATGTGTTCATTCATAGTTTTGATGCCTTCAGTGAGAATCTACCAACGTAAATGGTCATGAAGATAAAGAAAACACATTGAATGAGAAGGTCTGTCCACATTTTTGGCCTGTACTGTACATGTTTTGGGGCGTCTCCATATGGCTTGTTCATGAAAAGACTGTAGAATTAGACAGAACATGAGATACTTCACTGAGAGGGAAGTGTACAGATTAAATATAATAACATATACATTTATGGACTGCAGTTGGTTTAGATTTTTTTTATGTTGATTATTCTTATTGTGAATAAGAGGGATCAGTGAAGTTCTCCTCCCATCTGCAGGACCCTCATGCTCCTTCAGTGCATGAAGAACCCCAGACAGCGCTGCTGCCAGACGTGCGCCAGCAGCCTTCTGAACAGGATCGGAGCTCCGCGTCCCTCGTGCGGACCCGGCCCACGTTACAGCACGATGCTCTGCGAACCTCAGCATGAGCAGCACTGGACCACATGATGGACCATGATGTGCACGACTGCTCCACAAAGTTCCAATGTTCTCATGCGCTTTGCCTCTGCGCTGGCTTCCCGTGGCCGCCCCATGTTCACTTCAAAACTCTTGCCTTCAAGGTATAGTCGATTTTGATGGCCTGTCAAAGGTCCCCTGACATGAACATTTGACTCTGATTTTTTTTTTGCTTTTATATCGGTCTTGTTGGTCCCCTAATTCTGTATCTGAAGTCTCTTGGTGCAGAATTAGAGCCACTTTGATCCAGTCCCACAATGAGATTTGCCAGGACGCGCCGTTTCAGTGTCTGCAGCTCTAAATGCTAATGAGGAGGAGGGAGGCGGGACGAGGAGGACAGCGGCCTGTAGAAGTTGAGGGAACATTCATGGAAATGACGTCATCAACATCTAAATAATACGCTTGTGCTCATTTTTGCATCCAATCACCGAGCGACTGCAATGCTCCGCACGTCTGGAAGCCATGACGGTCGGTGGAGATAATGATTTAGGGGAGGGGCGGGAAAAGCACGAGAAACGGGACGTAACCTTTCCCCTTATGACATCATAAGGGGACAAATTCCAGATCCGCTCTCTGAACGGTGATCACCCAGCTTAACCAACGACAAATACCTCTGCAGCAACGATGTGTACCGCTGAACTTTTTCGTAATGGCCCAAGTCCATTCTGTCCAAAATGTTTTTTATTGATGCTTCCAAATCGTTTTCAGCGTGTTAATGCGCAAGTGTGACAGCAGTGTTTTCTGGAAGAGAACGTGTCTTCTACACGGCCATGCAGCATGAGGCCAGCGTGGTTTGACCCAAAGGGTCACGGGGTCACCGTGCACTCGACACGCCTCCGACACGGCCCGTCGCTTCGGCCGCAGGTGCGCAGGTCTTTCTGAGAGACTAAAATAACACCTGCAGCCTTATTGTGCTTAATCATTGAATTGACGTTGGTCTCTACCGCAAATATCGGCATAACCGTAGAACGACTTGTCTGGATACGGTCCGATGTGATGTGGGAAACACCCCTTTTCTGCGGTTGCTAGGTTTAATGCACCAGTTGCACGGGAATAAACGAGTGACTGTCAATGATCCTCTGTTCGAAATTTCAACCGGCAACCCGTCATGGTTATTTCAGGTGTGATACCGACTTCCTGTTCCAACAGGAAGAAATTGTGGTCCTAGAGTGTGAACCCACAACTATCTCCTTCAGCAGTGAACTCCTCCACGTTAAACCTCATGGCGCAAACCAAATTTCCCTTCCGGAAACCAGAACCCAGTACCAGAATCCGTCCAGACCTGGCTGTATTTTACATTTAAACGTCTTATTTTTGGATTTTTCAGGGCCTGTGAAATAAGAATATCCCTCAACATGTCCATAATAAAATGTTTCATGAGGTGTTCATAGCAGGAACTGTGAGGGACATGAGTGAGTGTGAAGGTCCCGGGGGGGGGACAGGCTTTGGACGTTTTCGCAGACACGTGTAAATGCGTGGGGAGAGCTGGAGGTCAGCCCAGGACGTTCTGGATGGACTGAAGACCCATCTGGTCTGGAAATGCAGAAGATGTACAGCAAGCCCCCCCCAAGAGGGGCCGGAGGAAGTGGAGGAAGGGGACAGTGACCTTGGCTGGGACCAAGGCTGTGCATGTCATGCGTGTTAAAAATGTTAATCAGAGAATAATAACCATATATCTATTATTAGTAGTGGTGATGGTACTAGAAGACCACAGTGTCAAGTTCGAACCCCACTTACTACCCTTGTGTCCCCGAGCGTCTCCATCTGAACTCATTGAACCAAAATGTCTAAACTCACACGCACACGCTGGTTTTTATGATGGCTGCAGCAAATAAATTGCGAAAATTGCAAACTAACAACCAATTTACAGCATTTACCCGACACCCTTATCCAGAGCGACTTACAATCAGTACTTACAGGGACAGTCAGGGACACGATGGTAGTAAGAGGGATTTGAACCATTTACATTTACAGCATTTAATAAATAAAGTAATAAAGTGAAGTGATTGTCACTTGTGGTACACAGCAGCACAGCACACGGTGCACACAGTGAAATTTGCCCGCTGCATTTAACCCATCATCCTGAGAGAGCAGTGGGCACCATGACAGGCGCCCGGGGAGCAGTGTGTGGGGACGCTGTTTTGTGGGACACAATGGTAGTAAGTGGGGTCTTCTGTTACCCACCAGGCTACTTTTATACTATATTTTTTATACTGAGCCGTAGATGATACGGTCGGGTTTTATTTTTTAAATGTCGCTTACGGCTGTATTAATCCGCATCTTCACAAGTTATTATAAAAATGATAGAGAGCGACGTGTGCGTGTAAGTCGGAGGACATTTCCGTCTCCGTAAAGGTGAACGCACCGATACGAATTAGCAGGACACGGAGCAACATGTGCGTAAAAGTCCCGAAGCGTCAACTTTCCACGCCACGCCGCGGGGCGGGCGGGACGGAGGGGGGTGTGCCGGCGTGGCGTTTCTATCAAGGTCCCCGGTCCGACGCCACCGACTCGTCCCCGCACCGTCCAGCCCGGCCGTCATGCTCCGCGACCCGCCGTGCGCCGCTCCGTCCCGGCGACGCCGCTGCGCGCTGCTGGGCGCCTGCGCGCTGCTGGTGGCGGTGACGCTGGTCGCCGCGCTGCTGGCCGCCACCATCCGGGGCGCGACGCCGCTGAGGACCGCCGTCGTCGGCAGATGCCGGGAGCGGACCGCCGGTGCGAGGTACATATTACGGCTGCCAAAGTTAACGCGTTAATAACGAGTTAAACCAAAATTCGAATTATTTCTACGCACGACGAACGCATGCGCATTGCACTCGCCACTGCGGCCCGTACTTTCCCGGGTTGGGATGTCAGAAAACTACGCTGCGCTTCATTCACTGTCACATACGCTTATTCAAGTTCCATTTAATTTATTAAAAATTGTGTTTAAATGTACTTTTGTAATTGTAAACACAGGTGCGCACTATATATATATATATAGAGAGAGAGAGAGAGAGAGAGAGAGAGAGAGAATTAGAATAAAAGAATGTATTCGTGTGCGCATGCGCGATATTGAATGTGTGAAAGGTCCCGATTGATTTTGGACAAATCATCAGCAACCCTGCACTGACACCACTTGTAGACTCTACCCTGGAAGGGGGTCCCTCTCTGTATCACTCCTTCTCAAGGTTTATTCCTGTCTGTAGGGTTTGTCAAAGCCCACTGAGACGTACTGTATGTGATTATGAGAAATAAATGTTGTGTTTTGTTGTGTTTTCTCTCGCATCTCCGTATAAAGGCAGTAAACTACATTACTAGTAAAATATGCTCTAAAAGTAAATGGACGGGGACGCAGAAAGACTGGCATTTTTTAAATGCCTAGTAATCCGCTTCGGAGCCGGTGTTTGGTGAAGCATGTAGATTAAAGTATGACAGGCCCAAGCTTACCAAACACGATGCATTTTCATGTGTCTCCGGAGTTATGTTCGGTAAATCCAGTTACTGTCGCCTGCTACTGGATGTACGTCAAGTTATGAACTCTCAGTTATCTCAGAAGTGAAGCGTGAGGTCGAAGTTCATGACGAGCGAGTGTTCTGCTCTGGTTTTAGTCCAGATTACTGCGAGGACGCTTGGAACGCATTCGCGGCGGCCTTCGTGGGGAAGGACCCGTGCAACGTTCCACCGGAGTCTTACGACCGTCTCATGGAGGCCGCCTTCCAGAAACGTCCCTGCAACACGGTCAGTTGTGAACACAACTTTCTTTCTCTGTCCCCGTACAATGAGGGACAATTCCGTTTTTTTGTCCGTAATATCCGTAATAATCAGGCCCTTTATGGCTGCATCACTCAAATTTGAAGCTTTTAACTTTTCCTTCATCAGACTTTGTTTTGGAGCAAAACCAAGTCCTTGGCCCATGCCTTCACCGAGAAGAAGCGCTGCCTTTTGACCCTGGAGGACACGCTGCTGGGCTACATGCTGGATGGACTCACCTGGTGCGGTCAGAATGGGAGCAATGGTAACGGTGTTGCCAGATCCTAAAAACACCTGCAGTAACACGTCATCGTAGACTGTGCACCTCTGCTTTTAACCCTGCGTCACCCTTAGTGAGCAGTGGGCGGCTTGGTCAAGGGGACGGGATTCGAACCTGCAACCTTCCGGCAAGTTATCTCACCTGCCTTTACAGCCAATCAATGCACGATGACACTCGGGTGACGCACGAAGTGAACGGCGCAGAATGCTTTATTGCTTTCTAAAGGCTTTGATCGTGCACATGACATGACTGCGCATAAGCAAGCCAAGTATGTCTGGTACTTATCGTGCTACTGAAAGAACTATAAAATGAAGGAGTAAAATGAAGGGGTTAAATGATTGTACATTATGGGATTTCTGGAATTATTGATTGTAACTATATTGTACACATGCCTATAAACCAGAAGACCCAGGTTCAAATCCCGCTTACTACCATTGTGTCCCTGACCAAGACACGTAACCCTGAGTCTCCATGGGGGGACTGTCCCTGTAACTACTGACTAAGGTTCTCTGGATAAGGACGTCTGATAAATACTGTAAATTTATGGTACAAATACGATTAAGGAAGCGGCCCCGTAATCAGAAGGTTGCACTTAGGTGCCACTGAGCAAAGCATCGTCCCCACACACTGCTCCCCGGGCGCCTGTCATGGCTGCCCACTGCTCACTCAGGGTGATGGTTAAATGCAGAGGACAAATTTCACTGTGTGCACCGTGTGCTGTGCTGCTGTGTATCACATGTGACAATCACTTCACTTTAATAATTATCATACATCTGGCAACACTGAATGGCAAATCAATGAATTGCAGTGTCAGGCCGTGGCCACTAGTAGCCGCCACCTCCCATTATGAACCTAGTTCTTCTCTCATATTCTCTTAATATTATTATTATTATTATTTCTTGTACATAATCAGTAATAGAGCCCCCATTTCATTTATCCACCTTTTTACAAGCACGGTGGTAACCATCATGTTTCAGGTTTTACTTTCAAATATTTTTTGCAATACGGCCATTGTTGTGCCACAGACATTAAAGGTGCAACAACAAATTAATAAAGTGACGCATAACAATGCAAGGCACATTATTGAAGTACTAGACATCATTACATGCATCACACAATGGGGTTGAAATGAGAATATGTGAATATGCAGTAGATACAAGTCCTGGGCTGAGTTTGTGTGGTTGATTTGGTGATTGGTGCCTTTGCAGGAATATTCACAGAATGTCCGTGTTGGAGCTGTTGCCCCGACAATCCAGTCCGGTCGTTCTGGATCCGGGCCTCGGCAGCCGTGAGTGTGTGTTTGCATGAATTCTACTGAGGCTTTGTTTAGCTGAACGGGTCGTGGGTGCGATGGAGATAGAAATCACCTCGCAGCGGCACACAAAAGCGCACTGTGGTCACTTGAACAGGATGGTTGAAATTCAAGTCAGCCCCATGCCGGGAAGTCCTTACAGCAAGTTACAGCAAGTGCTGCGCCGGCTCTCAATGGGGCTCTGTGTTGCGGCGCCACACGCAGGCCGGCATGCGCACTGAAAATTTATCACAATTAAAAAAATACACATTTTTAATTCGCGCAGATGCTCAACTGTAGTAAAAATAAAATGACCGAAGGTTCACGGGGAGTTGCATGGAACGTGTTAGGGACCAAACGGTCAAGGGACAAGGACGCAGACGTAAAGTAGGAGGGGCACAAAAATCATTTTAAAAAAGACGAATGAATCATGACATTCAACACAGGAAATAAAAGGCAGCCGTGGTCCCGTCTCTTTTTCTCGTTCCTGGCCACCGAAACACACACACAACCTGATACACCTCAAAAAAAACCCCAACTACAACCCACATTTCCCCTCTGGGACTCTACGTCAAATCACGAACACAGAAATCATTAGACCCGCCCACCCCACCCTCAGCAAAGGAATAAATCAATTAACAAGAAATGGATCACAAACGCGAGGCGTTTCCTCCATGATGGAGTGTGGAGTTTGTGTGATTGCGTTGTTTCCTGTGCTTGTCAGTTTGCAGCGGGAGCTTGTGGCGACGCGTATGCCTTCATGAACGGCTCGATCAGCTCTCCTTTCAGCTCTGAAAGGTACGTCCTCCCATTAAACCGCTTCACGGCTTTCCCAGGTTTCCTGTATAAATTCACGGTGAATTACCCGTGAATCTTTTCTGTGACGCGGCGTGAAATGTTCATATCGCAGCACCATGACAGTGCACTTTTTTTTGGGGCCTCAGCTTTAAAATATTTTGTTGTTGATTTGTGTCATACAGCATTTTTGCCTCGACCGAGGTCAAGAATTTCAACTATTCAGCATTAAACAGTCTGACCATTGTACTGGTCACTCGGGACAGCAGCACGTAAGTCTCTTCCGTGCCCACAAATAATTAAATGTCAATCGATTCATTGTTGGTCTAGTGGTGCCCATATTCATTGTAACGTCACCATTCCATATATAATATATGTATATAATATATATACAGGGAGTGCAGAATTATTAGGCAAATGAGTATTTTGTCCACATCATCCTCTTCATGCATGTTGTCTTACTCCAAGCTGTATAGGCTTGAAAGCCTACTACCAATTAAGCATATTAGGTGATGTACATCTCTGTAATGAGAAGGGGTGTGGTCTAATAACATCAACACCCTATATCAGGTGTGCATAATTATTAAGCAACTTCCTTTCCTTTGGCAAAATGGGTCAAAAGAAGGACTTGACAGGCTCAGAAAAGTCAAAAATAGTGAGATATCTTGCAGAGAAATGCAGAACTCTTAAAATTGCAAAGCTTCTGAAGCGTGATCATCGAACAATCAAGCGTTTCATTCAAAATAGTCAACAGGGTCGCAAGAAGCATGTGGAAAAACCAAGGCGCAAAATAACTGCCCATGAACTGAGAAAAGTCAAGCGTGCAGCTGCCAAGATGCCACTTGCCACCAGTTTGGCCATATTACAGAGCTGCAACACCACTGGAGTGCAATACTCAGAGACATGGCTATGGTAAGAAAGCTGAAAGACGACCACCACTGAATAAGACACACAAGCTGAAACGTCAAGACTGGGCCAATATCTCAAGACTGATTTTTCTAAGGTTTTATGGACTGATGAAATGAGAGTAAGTCTTGATGGGCCAGATGGATGGGCCCATGGCTGGATTGGTAAAGGGCAGAGAGCTCCAGTCCGACTCAGACGCCAGCAAGGTGGAGGTGGAGTACTGGTTTGGGCTGGTATCATCAAAGATGAGCTTGTGGGGCCTTTTAGGGTTGAGGATGGAGTCAAGCTCAACTCCCAGTCCTACTGCCAGTTTCTGGTACAGGAAGAAGTGGTAGTAGTGGGGTGGTAGTAGCCTAGTGGGTAACACACTCGCCTATGAACCAGAAGACCCGGGTTCGAATCCCACTTACTACCATTGTGTCCCTGAGCAAGACACTTAACCCTAAATTGCTCCAGGGAGACTGTCCCTTGTAACTACTGATTGTAAGTCGCTCTGGATAAGGGCGTCTGATAAATGCTGTAAATGTAAATGTAAATGTAAGAAGTCTGCATCCTTCAAGAAAAACATGATTTTCATGCAGGACAATGCTCCATCACACGCGTCCAAGTACTCCACAGCATGGCTGGCAAGAAAGGGTATAAAAGAAGAAAAACTAATGACACGGCCTCCTTGTTCACCTGATCTGAACCCCATTGAGAACCTGTGGTCCATCATCAAATGTGAGATTTACAAGGAGGGAAAACAGTACACCTCTCTGAACAGTGTCTGGGAGGCTGTGGTTGCTGCTGCACGCAATGTTGACGGTGAACAGATCAAAACACTGACAGAATCCATGGATGGCAGGCTTTTGAGTGTCCTTGCAAAGAAAGGTGGCTATATTGGTCGCTGATTTGTTTTTGTTTTGTTTTCGAATGTCAGAAATGTATATTTGTGAATGTGGAGAATAAATAATTGAAATGGGTATATATTTGTTTTTTAAGTTTCCTAATAATTATGCACAGTAATAGTCACCTGAACACACAGATATCCCCCTAAAATAGCTAAAAATAAAAACAAACTAAAAACTACTTCCAAAAACATTCAGCTTTGATATTAATGAGTTTTTTGGGTTCATTACAACTTGCCAAATAATTCTGCACTCCCTGTACAGTACAGGCCAAAAGTTTGGACACACCTTCTCATTCAACGTGTTTTCTTTATTTTCATGACCATTTACATTGGTAGATTATAACTGAAGGCATCAAAACTATGAATGAACACATGTGGAGTTATGTACTTAACAAAAAAGGTGAAATAAGTGAAAACATGTTCTAGTTTCTTTGCTCTGATTACTGCTTTACACACTCTTGCCATTCTCTCGATGAGCTTCAAGAGGTCGTCACCTGAAATGCTTCTCCAACAGTCTTGAAGGAGTTCCCAGAGGTGTTTAGCACTTGTTGGTCCAACTCACCCCAAACCATCTGGATTGGGTTCAGGTCCGGTGACTGTGGAGGCCGGGTCTCCACTTTTTGTTAAGTACATAACTCCACGTGTGTTCATTCATAGTTTTGATGCCTTCAGTGACAAAATCAACGTGTAATAAAAATCCTTAATTCTTACTAAGTTAATAAGAGGTCGTCATCAGTAATGGCGATGAAGCCCTCGGCCAGCAGTGAGGGTCTTCACCTCTAGGGTGCGTTGTAACCCGATGGACTTCCCTCCTAGGGACGCCTGTGACGGTGCTTCCATGAAAAGCCTCCAGCGGGCTCTGGACCCGGCGCTGAAATACAGCTGCAGGA
Source organism: Denticeps clupeoides (assembly GCF_900700375.1). NCBI lineage: Eukaryota > Metazoa > Chordata > Actinopteri > Clupeiformes > Denticipitidae > Denticeps > Denticeps clupeoides. The sequence continues at coordinate 37,121,977 of NC_041708.1, forward strand.
ACGTTCCCCAGTGAGTCCACGCCGACGCACCTACGCCGCAGGCTGTTTCACCTACTTACTATCCGGAATTCTCTTCACTTTTTTTTAATGCCCAGGGCGAGAGTCGAGAGCTGCATCTCACAACCAGACGTGACGTGCAGCAATTGCTGGTGAATGTAAGAAGATGGAAAATGGTCACTTTTTTTTTTCTACAAAAAATAAATACTGAAATAGGGTTTTGGTGAAAAGCCAATGGGGCATTTAATTTTTTTTTGATCATCTTCATTTCTTAAGCGAAATTAAGAGTGGCACGTTTCCAGTCATTGTGAATTTCATTTCCCTGATGCTGACAGATTGGGGTCCCTGGGCCAGCAGACGAGAAGTAAAACTGCTGATCACACCCGGCTTACCTGAGCTGAGGCATCAATGACGATCCAGTTATTAAAAGCTCTGTAAATGACCGATATAATGGGACTCATGGGTAGGAAAGACTGTCTGCTTATATGGTTTAGCACATGTTTCATAAAAGGGAATGAAAAAGCATTATAAAATGAGTATAATTTACAGGTATAATTTACTACAGTTTGAATGTTATAGTTTTTAATAGAATGCTACTCAGTGCTTCCCCAGCACATTCTTTCCTGACAAGTTTTTTAAATTTATAGAGACCGAATGAGAACTCAAGTGTTGAGTAAAAACTGAATAAATGTAATTAAACCGTCTTTTTGGCTACTCTGCATTGACATTGACTCTTTATTTTAATAACCTGCATATTTATGCTTAATGTTTCTGCTGAAATTATTATTTTTTTTTTTACTGAATAGCGGTAAAATAATAACTTCCGGCTATAGAATAATATTTTTTAGCACTCATGAACTGTTCCAAGATCTTTTCAGGTTCCTGTAGTCAGCTGAGTGGTTTTTAATTTCAACTTTTGGGCTAATATAAGACCCAGAATTCCGCTCATGTATCGAATGTGGGCTCATTATGGAGATTATGCTGTAAACAAAAATGAAAATGACCATTGTTAACTGGGGGGTCAGGTCAAAGGTCACACTGATATGGGCAAAGGTGTCCCACTTCGCCACGTCTCCTTCACATTGAAAAGCTTCTCAGAAGTGGACCAGGACGTGATCTTCATGCTAAATGTTGGGGTTTCTGTGGTGTTTTTTTTTGTCTGCGGTGGAATGTGCAACACACAAGTTGGAATTTCCTTGCGACTTTCTGAAATCCAGCAGCGAGTAAAAATTGCGCCGTGTCTTTCCTGAAAGAGGAGTAATAGTACGGTGAGTCAGGGCGGAAGGAGAATAAAAGACGCTGTCATTTGGAGAGAAGCGAGAAAGAAAAGATTACGCGGCGATTCGGCGCTGAGCGCTGAGCGCGGGGTTGCCAGGTCACGGTCAACAAAGCGCAGATCATAATATTCCATCTTATCCCAAACACTCAAAAAACATATATACAATATATAAACAATACATTTATGTTCTTTGTATTGTTTTATTACGTTTAAAACTCCGATTAATTCAAAATGGCTTGTTCTTGCTCGTGTAGGTCAAATTAACACACCTGGCAACCTTAAAAAAGTCGAAACTGAAAGATGGTTTACGGGTAATGGAATTAAATCTAAATTTTACTTACGGTCACCACGGACCACAGTGGTGATGAGGAAAACATTCCTCTCGTACGAATCTCCTCGTCAGGTCGGGATTCCCTGACTGCGCATTTTTATAAAGCCTCGACCGCGAAGATAAAATCCAGGGTCAGAAGCGAACTTTCGTCAACATTTCAGCACACGAGGTCGGCATGACTTTTAAAAATATATATTTCTCTATAGTATAATGTAAAATTATATAATAAAACATTCGTTTTATATGAGAAATATGATGGAATATTACAATGTGACGAACATGAATGATCATTATTAGTTATTATTGTATTGTTGTTGTTTTGTTATTAAATATCATATTTGAATGTGATGGATGATTTGCTCTTATTAAGGTCACGACCCCGAGGTGTCCAGAGAAGACAGATGGAGGAGGTTCACACAGACAGGTGACGCGTCTTGCTGTCTTCATGTCTGCATATCTGTATATATCTATTTTTATAGTTATAATTGATCATTTTGGAAATCTGTGTCTGCTTGAATTTTCTATGGTTTTTGAGGAAACACACGTATCTGCTGCGAATATTCCAATAAAAATGAAAGGTGGCAGAGGAGAAATGTGTTATTCTGGCTGCTGGTTTCAGGCGTGGCAGCGGGGAGCTGGACAGTTCGTCAGGGCCGCAGATCGTCAAGGTCGCCCGCTCTCCTCAGGACCCGGTGCAGGTGTGTGTGTGTTTGTGTGTGTGTGTGAGTGTGTGTGTGTTGTTGTTAGAGTAAAGGCGGAGCCACCTGCCCTCCTCAGGACCCGGTGCAGGTGTGTGTGTGTGTTTTAGAGTAAAGGCGGAGCCACCTGCCCTCCTCAGGACCCGGTGCTGGTGTGTGTGTGTGTGTGTTTGTGTGTGTGTGTGTGTGTGTGTGTGTGCGTGCGTGAGTGTGTTGTTAGAGTAAAGGCGGAGCCACCTGCCCTCCTCAGGACCCGGTGCAGGTGTGTGTGTGTGTGTGTGTTTTGTAGAGTAAAGGCGGAGCCGCCCGCCCTCCTCAGGACCCGGTGCAGGTGTGTGTGTGTGTGTTTTGTAGAGTAAAGGCGGAGCGGCCCGCCCTCATCAGGACCCGGTGCAGGTGTGTGTGTGTGTGTTTTGTAGAGTAAAGGCGGAGCGGCCCGCCCTCATCAGGACCCGGTGCAGGTGTGTGTGTGTGTGTGTGTGTTTTGTTGAGTAAAGGCGGAGCCGTCCACCCTCCTCAGGACCCCGTGCTGGTGTGTGTGTGTGTGTGTGTGTTGTTAGAGTAAAGGCGGAGCCGCCTGCCCTCCTCAGGACCCGGTGCAGGTGTGTGTGTGTGTGTGTGTGTGTGTGTGTGTTTTGTTGAGTAAAGGCGGAGCCGTCCACCCTCCTCAGGACCCGGTGCAGGTGTGTGTGTGTGTGTGTATGTGTGTGTGTTGTGTAGAATAAAGGCGGGACCGCCCACCCTCCTCAGGACCCCATGCTGGTGTGTGTGTGTGTGTATGTGTTGTGTAAAGTAAAGGCGGGGCTGCCTGGCCGGGTTACGGGAAGCTCCTCCCCCATCTGAACAGGAAGCCACGAAGGGAACCCTGGTCCTGGCCCGCACGCCCACGCCGGCATGATTGCGGCGTTTCTGTGGTGAAGCAGCTGCTGGCTTTCTTCACGCTGACTAAACGCTAAATGACTCTTTCAGGGGGCGGAGTCTCGACCCCGGGATTCGCAAGTCAGGATTTCGGCCCTGGGGACGAGGGAGCAGGAGGCGAGCGTCACGTGACACCAGATATACACTCATACAAACCACAGAATGTATCAATAATAATAAAATTTAAATCTGTCTCTTCTGTCCCCCAGCTTCTTGAGGTGAACAGAAGCTGGTCGGAACAATACTACAACATGAAGCAGCACTACGAGCGGGAGGTGGGCGCGTCCAACCATCAAATTGGGAATTTTGTTCCCACAATACCCAGAGTTTTCATTATGAGTAGTCAGTGAACACACACTGACACACACACACACAGCCCGTTCATGATCTTTATTTTTCAATTTTAGTTAAAAATCAATTTCATTAAATTAATTTCCAATTTGCATGATCAACATGTGAATTTGGGAGAAAAGTTGAAGCATGCAAAGAAATTTACGCAGATTTTCATTCTTATACGTGAATACATTTTTTCTTTTAATGTTCAAAATCAACTGTGAATGTTGATTCAACACCTGAAATTTTAAAATGGGCAAATGAATATTTAATACTTACCTTTACTATTTTAATATGAAGTCCACCATATTTTATTCAACCTCCTACTCTTTCATTTTCATCTACTACAAATGAAACGAAAATGTAAATGCAGCTGACCAAATTCAATGAGAATTGCAGAAATGTAAGATAATTTCTGAAACCAAAATTAATCCAGAATTTAACAATGTTTAAAAAAAGGAAATCAACTTTTGACTTTTGTCATTCACGCTTATGTTAATTTTAAATAAAATTTAAATTCCTAATATTTGCACATGTATTGGGTAGTTTTCAGTAACACTGTCTTTGTTGCCAGATCCTGCACATGAAGCGGCAGGTGAAAGAAAGCTGGCGGAGAAGGTTGGAGCAGGAGGACGGCGAGAAAGAAGCAGCAGCGCAGGTACGAGCGGCAGGTGGCCGTGGAAAATGACCTGTGCTTCGCGCAGGAGGAGGTGAGTCTCACGTCGCATTGTCATGTGGCTCTGCGGATCGCAGGAGACGGAGGTGGCTGAAGGCTCGTGGAGGATGGAGCAGCAGGTGGAGCGTCTCCGGCTGCAGGTCGACGCTCTGACCAGGAGAGGGCAGCAGCAGGACGAGGAGATCCAGCGGCTGAACAGAGTAAAATCACTCCAACTAATAATGATCAGAGTGTGAAGCGTGTGTTACTGAGGGAATATATACGGGAAATGTGAACGTGAGACCAGACTTTTGAAACTGAGCAGTGATGATTAACCGAACTTTCATCTCCGCTGGGCCTTAAAGGTCACTTTAAAGGTCAGTGGCATAGAAGTGGCATGTGTCTGTGTTCCCCCGAAGGCGTTGAGAGCGTTTGTGGAGAAGCCCCGGGTGCAAACGGAACACGGGCGGGCTGAAGAGGAGGCGTGGCGTCATCAGGTAGAAAACTGTGTGTGTGTTGAGAAAGCAATGACAAATTATTATAAATGTATTTTTAGGCCTTAGTCATCTTGTTCAGACGCCCTTATCCAGAGCAACTTACAATCAGTAGTTACAGGGACAGTCCCCCCCTGGAGACACTCAGGGTTAAGTGTCTTGCTCAGGGACACAATGGTAGTAAGCTGGGATACTACCCAGCAGATGCGAGTGCCACCCTAGATAATGAAAGTGCCATACACAGTGACACGTGGCCTCTGCTTTTAACCATCACCCTTAGTGAGCAGTGGGCACCATGACAGGCGCCCGGGGAGCAGTGTGTGGGGACAGTGCGTTGCTCAGTGGCACCTTGGCGGCTCGGGATTCGAACCGGCAACCTTCTGATTACGGGGCCACTTCCTTAACCGCTAGGCCACCACTATTGTACTCAGTGTTCACGAGTACAATAGGATTTGGAGCAGACATTAGGTCCAACGATTTTAAATTTAACTCCAAAATCCAATTATTGTAGTCATGAATGTTCATATAGACATCAAGTCTACTGCTTGTGTAATTTATCATCATACCAGTTACAGGGGGGCAAGGATTGTGCAAGTTGTCCTGGTTAAAAAAGATGAGAGAGGTCTGTAATTTTAATCACACGTACAGTTCCACTGTGAGAGACAGAACGTAAAAAAATACAAGAAATCACATTTTATTATTTTTAAAGAATTTATTTGTATAATGGTGCAGAAAATAAGTATTTGTCACTTACAAACAAGCAAGACCTGTTACTTGTTATTTAAGAAGTTCTTCTATCCTTCACTCGTTACTTATATTTGAACTGGTTATCTGTATAAAAGACGCTTGTCCACACCTTCAAACAGTCTGGCCAAGACCAGAGAGCTCTCTAAGGAGACCAGGGACAAGACTGGGACGAGACAATCCACAACAGGCATGTTTTGGAGGGGGGAAGAATGCCGAGTTGCAATCCATGAACACCATACCCACTGTGAAGAATGGGGGACAGGACGACTGATACGTATTAAAGAAAAAGATGAATGGTACCAACAAACCTTCTTCCATCAGTGAAGGCAAAGACGATGAAACGTGTCTGGATCTTCCAGCATGACGATGATCCCAAACACACCGGTTCTAATGTCACCCAGCCAGTCTCCAGACCTCAATCCAACCGAGAATCTGTTCCCAGCGTCAGCCCCAAAAAAGCTCTAGATCGGGACAATCTAGAAGAACGGGACAAAACACCAGCTACAGTGCAGACCTGGTGAAGACTTACAGGAAACGCCAACCAAGGTTACATTACAAAGCATTGAGGTGAACTTTGGCTATTGCTTATTTTCTGCACCGTTATACCAATAAAAGTGATTTCCTGTGTTTTTTACATTCTGTCTCGTGCACCATGATGAAAATTCCAGGCTTTTTCAACTGGGACAACTTGCACGATCGGTGGTGGACAAATACTGTACATGAAGTGCGATGTTGATTTGAAAGCATTGTGAAATGCGGCCGTTGTCCACGTTCCAGGCCCAGGTGTACAAGGAGGACTTCCTCAAGGAGCGGCGGGACAGGGAGAGACTGAAGGGGAAAAGCCTGGAGCTGGAGGGGAGGCTCGGCAAGCTCCACGCCGAGGTTCACGCTCTCCGTGGCCAGCTGAGGAGCCGCACAGGGGATCGTACGAACCAGGCACAGGACCAGGATGAAAAGTGTCATCGGTGGCCGCCACGATCTGCAGGACAAGACCAGAGGAATAATCCACGCTAAAACGAACTTATTTCATATTCATTTATTGTTTGTACATACCTACATCTATATACCGTTCACTACTGATACTTTCTTATAAATAAAACTAATGATTAGGGCACATTTTTGAGCATTACTTCTTTATGCATTACTTCTAATACGATTTCTATGTAGGTCCTATTAACTAGGTGCATGGTTAATAGAACCTAAATAGAAATGATATTTGTTGATGATTGATAGGATTGTGCTGTTATCAGCGTTCTTACACATTTTTTACAAAAGAATTTCCACGACTTTTCAGTTGCTCTGAGGCAAATTTTCATGACCATACATTCTGAAAATTGCATACAAAGTAAAACTGACCACTGAATTGTTAAACTAAACCTATGGCAACCCTTAAAAGACCGTGTTTCTTCATCCAGGTGTCAGGATTGACGGCAGCTGTGCTCAATACCGGTGGCCAATCCTGATGGCGCATAAATGCCGGATATTTCCGCCCCTTCCAGGTCTCCGGCATTTTCGTGGACGTTAGTGCACGTATCGTATGTGAATGTGTATTTTCAGTTCTGGCAATCGCCACACGCCTACGGGTTAGTTTTAGTTTATTCCCCTTTATTTCCCGTTTATTATTAATAATAAAACCCCTTCCCAACATGTCAGACCTCTGCGCTTCCTTCCCCCATAAGTCCGTAGTCGTGACACCAGGTTTTTTCCGAAACCAGAGTAAAATGGTCCCGATCAGGTTCTTTTCCAGAACTTTATACATTTATTTCGTATTCCAAAACCATTCAAGGCCTGGAAAACTTCAAGGACCTTTCCAGCTTTTTAATGACCGTAGGTGATGTAGCAATATGATAATCTTCATACATCACAAGGTTCTTATCAAATCTTACACATTACACCTTCACTGCAGCATATGGCACAAAATGTCCCAAATTACCAGTGTAATTTAACACGATCCAAAACCAACTGGACCGCAGCTGCCCCACCCGTACCTTCACTGGGACACATGGGGCGACTGAAGCCAAAGGCGTTAAAAGTCGTATTGCACTCCCTCGCCAGATTCTCACACACTTTCCATTCCTAGATAGATCCAGCAGCAGGTTCGCACCGCACGGCACACAGCGGAGGCTTGGATTTCATTCACTTGACCTTGTAGGAACGAATCCCACGGGTGGGTGTGTGGGTGTCGGCGACTGCATAAAACACGCTTCCAAATGGCTCCCCAGACCACGGGGATTGTTCCCAGAACATTGCATCATGTTCCTCACAGGTTCCTTTCAGGGTTTGATGTAAAGCCTATTTCACAAACCAAATCCATGTTGAGAAAATCCTGAAGCAAACACAGGAGATACTTTTTAGTGTTTTTATTAAAGAAGTACATTCATTATTAATGATAATACTGAATAACATCCTTTATTAGGCCCAAAATGTCTCAGTTGTAGCAGCACCATGTCCCTTTTCTCCAGATACATTTGACCGATTCTCATCTATTCATATTAGCCATATTTTTTATAAAATGGAGCAATGTAATTTTGAACAAGCTTTAGTTTTGTAGCCTTACTTCTGCCAAAAATTGCAATAGTAATCTCCTGACCTATGTGTACAGTGCACGTGTCCATAAAAGAGGCATGTTTAATCATAATATTTTAACATTGCATGAATATATAAATGACCAGGTCACTAGATTTCTGCGTGGCAGCACGGGGGAGTGCACATGCATGGCCAAGAGCATCTGGCTGCAGCCACTGTGAGGCCATAACCCTAACACAACCCTGACCACGGATAAAGTTGGCTTGTGGCGGAGCTCCACACCTCACAGTGGCTGATCCCCTCCGCAACGCGATCATGGAACACGTGCTTGAAGCTGAAAGCTTTGTCTCGTTTCGTGTCTTCTACTCTGTACTTGAGAGACACCACCAACCGGAATCAAATTCCTTGTATGTGATGATTGCACTTACTTGGCCAATAAACACGATTCTCATTCTGAAACACGTGGTGGGAATTTTTGGCCGTTAAAAGTTTTTAGATTCTAAGCGTGAGAAAAATACCACGTGTGGCGTGTGAGACATTTGGGTGTAAAGAGTGCTTTGGTCATTCTGCCTCGCTAATCTGAGAGCAGTAGCTCAGACGGTCGGATCTGGAATTTGTCCCCTTATGACATCATAAGGGGAAAGGTTACCTCCCATTTCTCATGCTTTATCCGCCTCTCCCCTAAAACATTATCTCCACCGACCGTCATGGCTTCCAAACGTGTGGAGCATTGCAGTCGCTCGGTGATTGAATGCAAAAATCCATCACGCGAGACTCTGAGGAACTAGCGGGTTCATTTTATGTACGACTTCCTGTCAGCGCCAAACATTGTGGTTGGTGAAAGGTGTTGATGACGTCATTTCCACGAATGCCCGCTCTCCTCCTCATTAGCATTTAAAGGGAAATCTCATTGTGGGACTGGATCAAAGTGGGTGTAATTCTGCACCAAGAGACGTCAGATACAGAATTAGGGGACCAACAAGGCTGAAAAATGATGTCAGGGGACCTTTAATATAAAAGTGGCATTGTCGGACATTGGGAAGACAGATATTGCACCGTGCCAAGTTTACAGTCAGTTTTCCTCCAGAGGCTTTATTACTAGATGCAGGAAGTGCAGACCTCCATTTGTCGACCCAGGCCGTCGTCAGTAAAAGGCGGGGACGGTGTGCTCGATGACACAGCGCCGGCAGTGCCGCCGCACCAGCTGCAGAGTCTCTGCGGGCACGTCACACTCCTGCACGTTGAGGAGCTGCAGCTCGGGGCAGCAGGCGGCCAACGCCCGCAGGCCGCGCCCGCTCACGCTCTCGCAGGCCCGCAGGCTCAGGCGCCTCAGGCGCGGGCACCCGCGGCCCAGAGCCTCCAGCCCCGAGTCCGACACCAGCGGGCACTTGCCCACGTCCAGCGAGCGCAGCCGCGGGCAGCTGAGGGCGAGGTGGCCGAGGCCGTGGTCCGTCAGGCCCTCGCAGCCGCGGGCGTTCAGGTAGTGCAGCCGCGGGCAGTAGCGCGCCACGAACCGGACGCCCACGTCGGTGATGCGGCAGCAGTGGGCCACGCTCAGGTACCGCAGCTGGCCCTCCAGCCGGGCCACCTCGCGCAGTCCGAAGTCACCCACCAGATGGCAGTCGCTCAGGCTCAGATTGCGCACCGCCGGGCAGTGGAGGGCCAGGTGGCGCAGGGCTTCGTCGGTCAGGCGCTGGCAGCGGCGCAGGTAGAGGTGGGTGAGGTGTGGGCAGTGGGCCGCGATGGCGCGAAGCCCCTCGTCCTGCAGGGAGGAGCAGTCGGTCAGGTCCAGGTAGCGGATGGAGACGGCCTGTCCGTGCAGGGGGGGCACGGGGGCAGAGGTGTCCTGTGCCAGGCTGATACAGGTGACTTTACTGCATCCTGAAGACAAAAAAACAACGCTAAGATCTTCTGCAATATGTGAAAAAAATAAATAAAAGAATAAACTATTTAAAAGTGAAAAAAAGTGAAGTGATTGCCATTGTGATACACAGCAGCACAGCACATGGTGCACACAGTGAAATGTGCATTTAACCATCACCCTTAGTGAGCAGTGGACACCATGACAGGCGCCCGGGGAGCAGTGTGTGGGGACGGTGCTTTTTTTTATACTAAAGCTATAGCTATAACTATACGTAACTATAGTAGGTTAAGTATTACCAGTTTATGGGTAAAACTTTTTTGGTGGAGTCAAATGCAAAATTTAAAATAAATAATCTGAATCATGGAACACACAAGATATAATAACAATAAAATGAACAGGTAAATAACTGGACAAGACAAATTATTAATAAAAACGGCAGCAAGACCAACGGCCCCAAGTCCACTTGCACAGAGGCGGCCCCTAGTGGCAGGTGGCTGCTATGGCTGAGACTTTCCAAAACTAGATACCTAAAGAAAAAAAAAATACAGAAAACTACATAGAAGGAAATTTGAATGTATTTCAAAGTAATATTCATATTCATGACAAGTCTCCTCCACTTTTTTCACCACTTAGAACAGCAGGTGTAAGAAGGTAATTGAGACGCGGTGGAAAAAAATAAATGTGCGCCACTCAAGCAGCTCGTAAATTTCCCGAGGGCGGTCAGGCATCAGCCAGAGCACATGTTCAGGATGTAAAAGTCAAAAGCATAATTGGCTGAAATTAAGCAGCAGAGAAAAACCACAGCGATATTCTGGCCGGCGCTGTGGGCTTACGGCCGATGCCACAGTTTATGGCTTTTCACCAAACCCGAGCTGCCATCGCATGTGTGCAAGATGTCTTTTCATAAGCGCATTTAATACATCATCCTACTTCATATATCTCAGAGGACCATCTGAAACCCTTGTTTTCAACAGGATATCTGTAAGCGAAGATATATTCTATACGCTAGCCCACAGTAGAGTTTTTGGAGCAAAGGACTCTTTGATGGCGTTTAATAAAATAGTCATTATTATGCATTATTGTCGGTGCTTTTTCAATGCCAACTGGCCTCGCCTCGCTCTATAATGGCCGGTAACCTGGCATGTGATCCCATAATGGCTTTCCCAGCTTGGGAGTGGGAGGAAAACCGGAACCAATTAGCAAGTCTCCTGCTGGGATGTATGACAGGCAACATCTTGGTTTAAAAGGTGAAATTTGGCAGCTGCCAATCAAAGACTGGCTTGGTTTATACAGCTAGCGTTGAAACCAAAACTCATTAGTGCGGTGTGATGGTATTTTTAAATAAAAAATTGACCTGAAACGTTGAGGTACTCCAGGCTGGGGCAGCGGGACACCACCTGGAACACCGCCTCGTCCGAGATGTTGTAGCACCCCGCCACGTCCAGACGCCGCAGCTCCGGGCAGCACAGCGCCACCGCGCGGAGCCCGCGGTCCGTCAGCCGGCGGCAGCCGCTCGCCGCCACCGTCTCCAGGGTCAGGCACACGCTGGGGGTCTCCTGGCAGAGGCGGTGGGTGAGGACCCTCAGGGCGCGGTCGGCGTGGAGAGCCTCGCCCGTCAGACGGATGGCGCTCCAGAGGCGCGGGTCCCAGGCCAGGTGGTACCAGCGGAGGCAGACGCGGGCGCAGCGGCACAGCTGATTGGTGGTCAGGTGGGAGAAGACCTGCAGGAGGATGGAGTCGGCCAGGGCGTCGATGGGAGCGAGGTGCTGTTGGTGGCGTTTTGGAAGCCGGGACTGGGTGCGGGGTAGGGGGTGGACCATGGCAACTGTTTCTCCAGGGACGGGAGACGGGGACGTGGTCTTGTTGCCATTTTGGGAGATGGTTTGGGGGGAGAGGAGTGTCGATCGGTTCGGGTCTGAGGGGAAGAGAGAGAAAAGGTTTTTAATAAGGAACGTCTTCTGTCTATATTACTGGAGAACGGTACCATTTGCCAATATTTAACTGGTACATTTACAGCATTTACCAGATGCCCTTATCCAGAGCGACTTACAGTCAGTAGTTACAGGGACAGTCCCCCCCCTGGAGACACTCAGGGTTAAGTGTCTTGCTCAGGGACACAATGGTAGTAAGTGGGGTTTGAACCTGGGTCTTCTGGTTCATAGGCGAGTGTGTTACCCGCTAGGCTTCTACCACCCAAATACTGATATTTCCACAATGCCAAATGATGGACCTCCTGGTGTCCAGAAGACATCTGCCCTCTATTGAAGATGCAATACGCTCCCGAACACAGCCCAGTAATGGTAATGCATGGTAATACAGCCCTCAAATAATGAGTTCGATTCAATGCTGTAAGTAAGACCATTAGATTCCCTTACACCATTTTTACCATCTTTACTACTATTTTATTTGTTTGTTATTTAAGCCTGTCCTAAATGTATGCACCTTAAATTTCGCCGTTCCTTGAGAAGATAATCTTATCTGTGTTACGTCCCTGGACATATGCTCCCACGTGTTCTGTGTGGCTGGCTGTGTTTTTGTGTCCTGTCTCTTTTAGGTTGACTTCATGGGAGGAGTTGAAGCCTTCCAGCTCCACCTACCATCTGCCATTGGTCACCTCCACCTATATAAAGAGACTTCAGATGGTGTTCGGGAGGTCCCCAGGGTAAGCTAGGCCCTTGCGCTTTCGGGAGGTCCCCAGGGTCCACGGAGATCTGCATGGCGCTCCGTTGGGGACCTCATTTGTGTTTCTTGTTGCTTTGTGTGATAGTACCCTTTGTTTAAAGTGAAGTGATTGTCACATGTGATACACAGCAGCACAGCACACGATGCACACAGTGAAATTTGTCCTCTGCATTTAACCCATCACCCTGAGTGAGCAGTGGGCACCATGACAGGCGCCCGGGGAGCAGTGTGTGGGGACGGTGCTTTGCTCAGTGGCACCTCAGTGGTACCTTGGCAGATCGGGAATCGAACCAGCAACCTTCTGATTACAGGGCCACTTCCTTAACCGCTAGGCCACCACTGTTAGCCTGTTAGCCTGTTATGTGCCCTTTTTGTTGACTTGTGCGCGTTTTGAGATATCCCTGTTATCCCATCCCATCCCTTCCTTTAGGCTGTTTTGATGTTTATTAGCTGTCCTGAGTCCGCTGTTTATTGTACCTGTTAGCTCACTGTGAATAAAAGCACTGTTTGTACGCTTTGTTTGCTGGTGACTGTGTAACAGTGGACCTCCTCCTCTCCACACCCTTGTTGCATTTCTGAGACCCCTAGACTTAGGAATGCGACAATCTGATTTTACCATAATCTTCTCCTGCAGGCCAAGCAGAAAAACATTTTAGATGAATAGGATGGTTAATATATCTGAAAATGAGTAACTGACTGGAAAGGCGTATTTAAACCTCAGCAGTTGTGGCCGTGGTGTCTCAGGATCATTTACACTCAACAGAAACGAATACTAATCCCTCTCAAGATGTCAAAAAACTCAAACGAATGAACTTAACAGCTTTCTGTGTTGATCGCCCACCACCCTGTGCCTGTGTGGCAAAAAAAACGTATATATCCACTTTTTAAAAATCCTGGAACTGAAATGCAGCCGCTGTTATGAATCTCTCCTGCTGTCCGATCCGGACCACGCCAAAGTCCTGGTAAATCCAGCTATAAGATTTACACGCGCACACCACCGCACTCCGGACACGGACTCATCTGTCATTTTTATTCCTGCCCCGAAGCCTCCTATACGTCCGCATCCACCGCGGATATCTTGAGAGGGGAGTGGGGGTGCTGTCAGAGCGGCATGCAGATTTGTTTCCCAGGCCTGACCTCTGATCAGTCCGTCTCGAAGTTGCGCCATGATGGCATACGCAGGCCGCGCTGCGTCTGAATTCAGCTCACAGACAAGCTGACAAACACATCTGGAACATCTGCATCACTTTATTGCTGTGGAATTGTTCATTAAAAAGGGTTTCGGAAAGAAGTATGAACTATTTGACTGAATTGGTCCAGAAGTCAGAACTGGTTTGAAATGATAACACCTGATTTCATCCAAACTTTGACTCACTTTTTAAAAATAGGAATAAAAGGTGCTTTTCATGTTCACAGTTGGCCTAAAAATATTTCAGCACCCTGCTGTATCCCTTCTGGACTTCCTAAGCCCCCTGATCCTGGCTGGGTGGTCCCTCATGTGTAGCAAGTGACACACTCGACACCTTCACACCAGAGCATAATCTGATTTGTGTTACTTAAACTAAATCCGATAAAATGGGCAAATGTAAGGATCTGAGTGACAAGGACCAAACTGTGATGGCTAGACAGCCGGGATCTCCAAAACTGCCCTTACTTAACTTGAAGCATCTACTACCGACTACCTGCTGCCAGATACCACAGCATAGAGATCTGATAAAGTCCATGTCTGCACAGCTCATGGCAGAAAGGAAACCTAGTCAACTGTTATATTACCGTGATTTATAATATTTCTTGTCTTACTTGACGCATGTGCATCGGGACAGGGTAAAGCAACATCTGCACATCACTTTACGGCCAGTGCCGATGTTCGAAACCGCCGACGTAATTAGATCTTGATGCTGCTGTAATTATGTGTGTCACTGATCAGAGGAATGTTCCGTTACAGCACGCAGAACCGGAGGAACGCTAATTAGCTTCATCTTCTGCTCCGCGCGTTCGGTGGGAGTAGAGCAGCATTTTTAAGTGCTATTAGTATCTAGAACCTCTAAGTTTGGTTTAGAATAGGGCCTGAGAGGCCGAGAAAGGGCAGAGGTGGCCTAGCGGTTAAGGAAGTGGCCTTGTAATCAGAAGGTTGCAGGTTCGAATCCCGATCCGCCAAGATGCCACTGATGTCCCCTTAAAGAAGGTACCGTCCCCACACACTGCTCTCCAGGTGCCTGTCATGGCTGCCCACTGCTCACCAAGGGTGATGGTTAAAAGTAGAGGACACATTTCACCGTGTCACTGTTTGCTGTGTTGCAGTGTTTCACAATAACAGTCACTTCGCTTTAAACCTTAAATGTAATTAGTTACTGTACTTGAATAGTTTTTTTTTTTGTGTATCTGTACTTCACAAAAGTATTTACATTTGTGGAGACTTTTTACGTTAACTCCGTTAAAGTCTCCACAAAACTAAGATGCACGCTGTAAGTGCACCAATCGAATTACATCGCGCAGCTATTGACCTGCTTTACTACTGGTTGCATGAACTTGCTTATGCCGGTGTTCTGCCCTCTTTTGCTACCTGACAAAATCTGCTTCTAAGCGCTACAGAGCATTACACCGCAAATCTCCAAACAAAGAAAGTTTTTGCTACTCTTGCTTGTTTGCCAAAAGCAGAGGTTTATATGTTAGTTTTAACGTGGTTTATTTTAGACATTATTAAGGAAGCAGTTTCTGGCAGCATAAAACTATGTGTAAAAATATGCTACCCCACTAAAAACTACAGGAAGCAGTTTCTGGCAGCATAAAACTACGTGTAAAATTCTGCTACCCAACTAAAAACTACAGGAAGCAGATTCCGGCAGCATAAAACTACGTGAAAAAATCTGCTACCCCACTAAAAACTACAGAAAGCAGTTTCTGGAAGAATAAAACTACGTGTAAAATTCTGCTACCCAACTAAAAACTACAGGAAGCAGTTTCTGGCAGCATAAAACTATGTGTAAAAATCTGCTACCCCACTAAAAACTACAGGAAGCAGTTTCTGGCAGCATAAAACTACGTGTAAAAATATGCTACCCCACTAAAAACTACAGGAAGCAGTTTCTGGCAGCATAAAACTACGTGTAAAAATCTGCTACCCCACTAAAAACTACAGGAAGCAGTTTCTGGCAGCATAAAACTACATGTAATAATCTGCTACCCCACTAAAAACTACAGGAATCAGTTTCTGGCAGCATAAAACTACGTGTAAAAATCTGCTACCCCACTAAAAACTACAGGAAGGAGTTTCTGGCAGCATAAAACTACGTGTAATAATCTGCTACCCCACTAAAAACTACAGGAAGCAGTATCTGGCAGCATAAAACTACGTGTAATAATCTGCTACCCCACTAAAAACTACAGGAAGCAGTTTCTGGCAGCATAAAACTACGTGTAATAATCTGCTACCCCACTAAAAACTACAGGAAGGAGTTTCTGGCAGCATAAAACTACGTGTAATAATCTGCTACCCCACTAAAAACTACAGGAAGCAGTTTCTGGCAGCATAAAACTACGTGTAATAATCTGCTACCCCACTAAAAACTACAGGAAGCAGTTTCTGGCAGCATAAAACTACGTGTAAAAATCTGCTACCCCACTAAAAACTACAGGAAGCAGTTTCTGGCAGCATAAAACTACGTGTAAAAATATGCTACCCCACTAAAAACTACAGGAAGCAGTTTCTGGCAGCATAAAACTACGTGTAAAAATCTGCTACCCCACTAAAAACTACAGGAAGCAGTTTCTGGCAGCATAAAACTACGTGTAATAATCTGCTACCCCACTAAAAACTACAGGAAGCAGTTTCTGGCAGCATAAAACTACGTGTAAAAATCTGCTACCCCACTAAAAACTACAGGAAGCAGTATCTGGCAGCATAAAACTACGTGTAAAAATCTGCTACCCCACTAAAAACTACAGGAAGGAGTTTCTGGCAGCATAAAACTACGTGTAATAATCTGCTACCCCACTAAAAACTACAGGAAGCAGTTTCTGGCAGCATAAAACTACGTGTAATAATCTGCTACCCCACTAAAAACTACAGGAAGCAGTTTCTGGCAGCATAAAACTACGTGTAAAAATCTGCTACCCCACTAAAAACTACAGGAAGCAGTTTCTGGCAGCATAAAACTACGTGAAAAAATGCTATCCCCTCTAAGTACAAGAAAGTTATTTTATAGCATAAATCCTTATACAATGTAGGAAATGTGTAGGAAAAACCAACAGATGTAACTGAAAATTTCTGCTACGGTAGCAAATTCTGGCAAGGCAGCAAAAAAGGGCAGAACACCGGCATTTTAGAGAGATCCTCAGCCTGCCTCAGCCCTGTACAGTTTGTCTTCCAAGGATTCACTGTCTAATCTAAGGACACATGTAGAGGTACAGTTTAATTTTGATGGAAATTTCTGATAGCTAGTTAGCTAGACAGGTCCATTTCAAGTCGATGCCTGTGTCAGTCATTCTCGCCACCAAAACAAACATCCAGACAGATTATGAATTAATGTTCATTTCACAGCGCGAAACACACATATTCTAATATTTCACCAAGGCACACATTTTATGTGTGCTGCATTAACAGGTCAAAATAGATTTAGGTGATTGTATTTACAATTCAAGCCATTATACGATATAATGATCAATTATATTGAATATAGTTGTAGATGAAAAACAAAATGTCCATTAAAAACTCACACTCAGTACCAGCATTCAGTTGTAGAATTTTCACAGATTTAGCTTCCAAAGACTGTCTGTGTCAAAAGAAATAAAGTTGCTCTGATGCCACAGTCCCTGAGCAAGACACTTAAGCTTGTGTCTCCAGAGGGACTGTCCCTGTCTCTACTGAATGTAAGTTGTTCTGGATAACGGCGTCTAATAAATGTAAATGCAGTATATGATAATATGAATAGTAATCAGTGGCAGAGTAATTAATGCCATTTCATTTAAAACAATTATTGACCTAAAATGAATTGGTTTAAGCTGTCAATTAAAATTAGACACTTTTTACCTTTACGGTTGATACATAAGTACCAACATGTTGCCATGTGTGCAGCAGCCATGTTTCGAGGGGTGGCAGTAAGTAATAAAGCACCTCCAGAAGCACCAGTTCATCCATCCAGTATCAGATGGGTACTCGGGATCCGGCGATATCCAAATACCAGGTATTGGTGTTGGACCGGGGGAAGGAGAGAAATCCAGAAGACACACGGCCGAGTCTCACGTTGAGGATAAACCATGACCCCGTCAACACAGTCGGCCAACAGGACGCATGAAGCCGGTCCAAGCAGATGGAGTCAAGACAAACATCTCAGGCCCAGGAACGCCGAGGTGCCTGCCCGGCGAACAACGCGCTTGGTGACCAACGCACTCCGTTCCCAAACCTGTCAGGACGAAACGTTCCAATTCAGATCTTCACGGTGAACTTGTCCTCCCCAAACCGCATTTCATCAGTTTGGTTTACGAACCTGTAATTACGGACATATCTCTTCCAGCTGCATGAACTAGACATGACCTGGCAAGGCCAGAGGATTCTTTCAGTTTGACATATCAGAGGGGGGAAAAAACCACCCAGTCCGACATCTGGTCTTTAACTTGGACATGCGTGCAGGAGAGAGAGCAGAGCGGCGGGGGAAACGACTAGCGGGCGACCGCAGCAAGGCATTCTGGGCTAATTGCGCTCGCTTTTGATGGATAAAGCAGGACATGGTGACACGTGAACCTCGCGACTCCAAATGCTGAATTCAGACAGCTTGCTGCCAGCTGCCATTAGCTTCAGATGCTCCTGGGGATTCATTAGGGTAACATATCCACATCGGAACGACTTGCCAGGATTATTATTTCAAAGAACAGGACTCGAGAAAATACAAGTCCGCCTGACACCGGCGTAAAGAGGCTTCGGTTTAAAAAGTGGGGAAGCCTTCTGAAGAAGAAGTAATGGCTTCATACAGATGTAAATGGAGAACTGAGGTAGAACACAATACTGTTTGGTGCCAAATTAGAGTCTCTGGGGGTCACATAAATGCTCGTCTTATATTTAGCAAAGACCGGAAAGTTTCACCTGCACAGCTGGAGAAGGTCAAACAAGGCCATTATACAACCGCGATATGTCATCATCATCATTTTCCAATGGATGGATCATGATAATCAAATTTTCAGATTCCACCTTTTCATGCACCACCTCCACTGGTGGGTGTGCTTATTGTTGACCGTATCTCTCGTTTCTACAGGTTTCTGTCCAGATTCTCTTAAATGGTCAGTACGGCCTAGAAAAGACACCAAAAATTCAACTACTGGATTGGAAAATACATCTGATTTTTTTTTTATTATTTTAATTAGTATCCCACATGCTTTTTACTACAGGAAACCACGACGTCACAGGTAGCCCCGACCGCGAAACAATGGTGAAGGGTGCCGTCTCCTTCACGCCGCTCACTTGAGAAAGGCAGGAAAGTGCTGCGCCTTGTAGTCGTGACCGCGTGCCACGCGTTTGTATGGCTCAGCCGAGAAAAGGCTCGGGAGATGAAGCCTCGATCCACTTCCTCTCATCCTTGCATCACACCCCCTCAATTGCCCAAGCCTCAGCATCTGTGCCGAGGACACCTGATCCCCCTGCGCCTCGGCACGCCGCAAATCTTCCCCGCAGGATACAGACACTCGGTCATCCCCAAGGCAAGAAAGACGTTTACCCTCAACCACATGAAACCAAAGAGTGAGTGTGTGTGTGTGTGTGTGTGTGTGTGTGTGTGAGAGGCCCTGAACCTGTTGCCTTATGCTCGGTTAAAACCAGAACGATCATAATCTAGCCTCTCGCAGACCCAGCGCCTGTTGAGACAGGATTACGCCGCTTGGAAGGGGATCTGCCCCCCCCCCACTTCACTCGCGCAGTCAGGACGAATAGCGGACCGCGGTTCCATCTGTCATGTGGTCGGGGCACGGCGGAGGGAAAGTTGCCGGGGTGAGGGAGGACGCGGATGCATTCGGGGGCCACAAGGCAAGCTTCGGAATTTTCCGTCCGGCCCAGTTCATGATCGAGAGCTCAGTGGGTCCGTAGCAAGAGCGATGACAACACACATGACGCACAAAGCAAGCTGGTATTGAAGACAACCATATGGCCATTGATTCCGGCATGAATACGACTTTCCATCACATCAAACTGAGTTACGAAGCATTCAGGCCCTGCGGTCAGACCACAAATTCACGTTCTGATCAATAATCATGACCACTCGGGATGACCACATCATCAATGATGCCATATTTTAACGGTCATCAGCTTCCTGTTATGAACTCGAATAAAACTGAGAACAGCATCATGAGGGGTGAAAGCCTGAAAAAAGGCTGAGTCGGCACTTCTTTGATCTTTAATGGGTGATTCTCACAAACTCAGCCACATGAAATCCACATAACACACATTTACGCATTACGTTAACATATAATACCGTGAGAATATTACCGTGTGATATTAACAAATGTGCGTGGCTACTGGATCAGATTCCCTGCAGGCGAGGAATAAAAAGATCACTCCTTTACTCGCGTATCCAGAACTTTTAATGCCTTGTGGGAATTGGCACACAACGGCAACAGATTCCCGCCCCCCTCTACAACCATTACTCCCATCCACCATTGTATTGGCTAATGAAATTTACATCCAAAAATATGGACTAAAATTCTCATTCTATGAAACATTTTTATAATGCTCTGAAAGTGAGAATTTTTGTAATGTTTCTCAAATAAATCTTTCAAACAACCCATAAGAATATTTACATTAACATCAATTTTGGAGTCCGAATTTGGAGTCACACTCAAAATTTAAGTGGATAAACACACTACAGGCTGATCCAACTTTGATGTAATGTTCTTAAAACAAATCAAAATGAGGATCGGTAGGGCGTGTGGCCTCCACGTGCCTGTATGACCTCCCTACAACGCCTGGGCCTGATGAGGTGGCGGATGGTCTCCTGAGGGATCTCCTCCCAGACCTGGACTAAAGCATCCACCAACTCCTGGACAGTCTGTGACATGATGTCCCAGATGTGCTCAGTGTGAACCTGCTTACATCTGTGAAGAACACAGAGCAGACACATGCACATCTTCTGGCCTGCTGGAGGTCATTCTGTTCCTCCTTGCACAATGGTGGAGGTAGCGGTCCCGCTGCAGGGTTGTTGCTATGGTATTTATTAAACCACGTTGCATGTTTGTGGGCCTGCCCACAGTGTGACCCTTCACACAGTTACAGTCTGAACTTTATATGCCCTTTCAATGAGACCATACACTCGCATGCATACCTGCAGGAAACTCTGTAGAGGTCGAAGGCCAACCGAGGTTAGACTAGCAGCATGGTACTATAGACCAGACGTTTACCACGTGAACGTTTTGTTATTCCAGTAACTGTGAATGTTTGATGAACTGATTATGAAGTCAACTGAAGAAATATAAAATTCACAAATCTATTTGGTTCCTCATGCAGAAAGAATTGAAAATGAAATTGAGCTCTAATCATCACGAATATATGATATAAGCTGTTTCAGAACATTTCAATCTTCCTCTGTTTCTATGTTCTTCATCACGTAACAGATGCATGTGCATTTTATCCAAAAGGCAACTTTCCTCCGAACATTTAACCTCACCATTGATACAAGACAGCTGAGGAGCACCTGGGACACATTTTCCTATTGAAACCGACGCTGAACCCCTTCCTCCTTCAAACAACAAAGTCGGGACGTCAGTCGCCTTCAGTCCCACTGTCAAACAGCAGGACAGATGGGTGCTGGACCAGGTCTACCGGCACGGCTTCACTCGAATAACACTGCGCCACCAGCGTGAAGTCCGCTGATGTGTGTGTGTGTGTGTGTGTTATTGCCCCAGCTCCCTACCACACATTTGCGAACGATTTGCTCCATTAAATGGGAAAAATCAGCCTGGCATGTTGGCAAACACAAGCTAGTGATATTTGTGCAATAATATTTGGATAAGAGAGAGTGTGTGTTTTCATATACTCTTTAGTTACTGAATCAAGTTAATATACAGTACAGGCCAAAAGTTTGGAGACACCTTCTCATTCAACGTGTTTTCTTTATCTTCATGACCATTTACGTTGGTAGATTCTCACTGAAGGCATCAAAACTATGAATGAACACACGTGGAGTTCTGTACTTAACAAAAAGTGGAGACCTGACCTCCACAGTCACCGGACCTGAACCCAATCCAGATGGTTTGGGGTGAGCTGGACCCCAACAAGTGCTAAACACCTCTGGGAACTCCTTCAAGACTGTTGGAGAAGCATTTCAAATGACGACCTCTTGAAGCTCAAGAGTGTCAAGAGTGTGCAAAGAGTGTGCAAAGAAGTAATCAGAGCAAAGAAACTAGAATATAAAACATGTTTTCAGTTATTTCACCTTTTTTTGTTAAGTACATAACTTAAGAAAATAAAGAAAACACGTTGAATGAGACGGTGTCCAAACTTTTGGCCTGTACAGTTTGTATGACTTATGGGTCTCCATGGCCAAATCTTCTAACAAAGATCAACATTGACACGCTGCACGTCCATTCGCGTGGGAAACTTTGTGCAGATAAAATAAATGGAAAAAGGGCGCAATGCAACCCGTTTACAAACATCACAATCTGGAGGCATTAAAAAAACGCCGGACTGTTTAGACTGCGCCGAGCGATTCTCCCTCACTGACCCCAGAATGGAGCCGATCCCACACAACCCCGTCCAGCCGCATACGCCAGCGTCTCATACGACCCGTGTTCCAATGTGACCAATCACAATGATTGAACCTAGGTGCTGACAAGCTGCATGTGGTTGTGGGAGTGGTTTAAAGACCGATGAGATGCGCACAATGTACAATGGTGTCATGCTGATGGTGATCTAGAAATAGTGCCTGTATGAATGACTTTGAGGGTTTTAGGTGGTTTGCGGTTAACAACCGGCACAAGTCCATGTACAGAGGCCAGTCACAATAGTGCAAGAAAGTCACTAAATGAAAGGATATTCCGGATCAGACACAGAATTTGGCAGCGCCAATGCCAGGAAAAGGTGGTCGACGTGCCAACCTGTAACCGGCGTCCATCAGTAAATAAGCCACAGATGGCTGCATGACCAGGCATTCAACTCAGACCTGTCAACAACGGGCTCTTTTATACAGAACAGAGGGAAATAACACAGAATCACATGTCTGTTCTCTAGTCTGCAAAGAAGCGTATACAGAAAAAAAGACTTTTATTCGTAATCTATGTAGACCAGGAGTGGAACAAGAAAAATGTTGGATGTGCTTTCAATCACTAAGAAGATCCAAACGACAAAGTGCAAGACAATAAATCTCTCAAAATAGTGGCAGTGGTGGCCTAGAGGGTAAGGAAGTGGACTTGTAACCTAAGGGTTGCGGGTTCAAATCTCGAACCGCCAAGGTACCACTAAGTACCGTCTCCACACACTGCTCCCTGCTCCCCGGGGAGCAGCGGTGGCCTAGCGGTTAAGGAAGCGGCCCCGTAATCAGAAGGTTGCTGGTTCGAATCCCAATCCGCCAAGGTGCCACTGAGGTGCCACTGAGCAAAGCACCGTCCCCACACACTGCTCCCCTGTGTATCACATGTGACAATCACTTGACTTTATCTTTATCTTCACTTTTCACATTCAGAAACAACGCTTTATCGAGATGGACCGGCCACATCGCAGTGATTTTATATGTTGTGCCTAAAAAGAGCAGCAGTCCAGGGCGACGTCCACAGCCAGGGCTGGATAGAAGGCTGGATATGAACCCAGGACAGATCAGCGGCGCAGACCAATTTGCTGGAGATGTGACATTACGATGAAAAACACACCGTCGGGAAGAGTTTGAGTCCCAAATACACGACATCAGTTTTGACTCACAACGCAGTTTTAAAAGTAAAAAAATGTGCAGTTCTCAGGTTAAGAGTGAAAAGCCACTGGTGGTCCTCCTTCTATTCACCTGCTTCGCCAAAAAAAAAGATAAGGAAAACTTGACCAACAAGGCAACAAAATGAAAGGGGTCAAAAATCAGCACAGCAAACTAACTGGGAATATATCGGTATCAGAACACGCATTCATGTTCTGCCAAAAGAAGGGGTAAAGGAACCTATTAAAACGCACACCACAGCACAACACCCAGTGCACACAGTGAAACGTGTCCTCTGCTTTTAGCCGCCTTAGCCATAACTATAACTGTAGCTACTAGTGTTATAATTATAGCCTTTTCTAAACGCACATTCCTTTTTACAATAAAACGTTGTAAATGGATCGTGGGGAGTGTTCAGCTGTAGTGGCAATATTCTCTCACCTCAGTCGTTCGAGGCTGAGCTCAGAAAATGTGAACATGCTCACCTTATTGCACTTCAACTTGAACTCTAATGTATACCGATTTTGGCATCAGCAAATGAGTTGTGCTATCTATAGATGTCTACATAGATTACTTTTATTTTATTTAGACATTTTCTAACTGTAATAAATTATAGCTTCTATAATGTTATTTTGGATCGTTGCAACCCTAGTCCCTGATTGCACAGGTCCATTGGTACCCATAAATCTTAATAGTCTTGGGTCTCCGTGCCCACTGTTTTATACACCTGACCAAAGTGGTAGGTCTTCCTACATGGATGCTACATGGAAAAACGTGGCTGAATAAGACATTTCCCAGGCATAAAAAAGCCCTGGTCAGTGGCCTCCGGGGTCTTGTTTCATTGCTTCCGCAGTACTCAGCTCCCACGTCCTATAATAAAACATAATAAGGGGTGGGGCCAAGAGCAAAGTCAAGGATCCTTCCAGGACGGGTCCTTCAGAGGTTAGGGAAAGGTCCATTCTATGATTCAAAAAACAAGATGGAGGTGTCAGCGTTGAGCGTAAATAGGTAAATATAATCGAAGGATGTGGGCTTTGGTAGGCTCTGAAGGACCCTAGACTTTGGAACAGCCCTTCTTTGGGATTTGAGGAATTTATCCTTGTAAGGATCTTTTCCTTGCCGAAACGCTTCCGTCCGGGCACATTTCCTTACACGAAGAATTTCTCACTTTGCTTTGCAGGATAAAAACTGATTGTTTATATCTGCATGTTCAATGGACACTTCCTCCTTTTCTTGGTCTGCCCAGGTCTATGAATAGTCTCCCTCCCTCAGATAATGCTCACCTTAACACACAGACACAGTCAGGTTCCAGTAACTGTGAGCCATTGTTCCAGGGAAAAGTTTGGAGGGTCGTTGCCGTTGGCAACACTGCCATCGACGTTCGTCCAGATATTGTTCTTGGATTTCGGATGGTGGCAAATACGCTCAGGGCTGAGAACATGGCTTCCTACCCCAGCAGGAAATGGCCTCTAAACTTATACAATGCTTCCCACAGGCCCGCGGACATCCATGGAGAGCTGCTGAGCCAGATAAATGAGTTCTTGTGTGGTCCATCTGTGGTTAAGCCCGGGTCAGGCTAAGACCCTCTGAGCTAAAACAACACCCATCCAATATCTGGGCCTTTTGCAGCAATCCCCGGACCTCTGTCCTTCTGCGTTAAAGAGCAGCTGTGTTATGAGGAGATGTCGCTTAATATAGCCCTGATATAGAAGAACGTTCTCTCCACCACGAGGTGGGGGCAGCAGTTAACCCAGGAAAACAGACAGTCCCCCCCAAAAATAGTCTGTGTTGCATAAAAAGGCCGGGCTGGTAACGAGGAGCAGATGCCTCACCTTCGCTGCTGGCCGCGCTCTTCAGGGACCTGGTGGGCGTGTGATCCGTGCCGGAGCTCACGTCGGAGGAGACGCTGGAGCTCCCTTTACCTGTTGCCACAAAACAGCACAGCAGGTAGAGCGTCAAGGCGGGATCCACAATTGACTCCACAATTAAAATTTTTTTAGACCAGAACTGCCATTATGTTTTCAATGCTCCAGAATTCGACATTGTTGCCATTTCGATATCTCAGCTGCTCCAGCTTCGCCATTTTTGATCAGATTTGGGGAAAGACACGAACAGGGAGGACCGCCTGGTTTATGACATTTACATTTAAGGCATTTACATAATGACATCTGATGCCACAAAAATCATAAATTTCAACAAGAATCTCTCTTCCCTTCCTTCACAGAGCCATTCTTCGCTCAATCCATCCTTTTCACTCTACATTTACAGCATTTACTAGACGCCCTTATCCAGAGTGGCTTACAATCAGTAGTTTGAGGGACAATCCCCCCCTGGAGACACACTGGGTTATGTGTCCTGCTCAGGGACACAATGGTAGTAAGTGGGGTTTGAACCTGGGTCTTCTGAAGACACCCTATATGGAAAAAATATTGGGTCATGCTGGGTCACTGAAGCGCATATCAATGGGATGGAGTGGTGAACCAATGTGACCTCCTGATGATCCTCGGATGCACCTTTCTTCTTGTCTTTCCCTTCAAAAATGCATTTAGTCCCATTGAGATGATGCAGCTTATAATAAATAATAAAACCAGACCACAAGGGACCCAGTGCAAGATGCATTTTTGAGTTACTTACACACACACATAGTGATCAAAATGAAAAGCATCTTATTATGCAGGTGGGAGGGCACTTATCACCAATTGTCACATTTGCCCTGTGACAACGTGCTGCAGTGACATCACCGAGGAAGAACATCTGCTAACGCTTCCGCCGCTGCTCGAGTCGAGCTAGCGTGGCCTCAGCAGACCTCCAGAACACCCGGCAGCCTGGAGAAATGGGGCTTGGACCGTCACTTCGCAATAAATCCACTGCAGAGCCCGAGCCCACAACACCACTTACACAGTTTCAGGAACAATAACAGTGAAACGCATCCCAGGAATGGATGGGTTCATAAAGGCAAACACAGACGTCCTGATGACCTGCCTCTACAGGCATTCACCATTACGATCAAGAGCTTTTATTACAGGAGGGATGTTTGTATGGCGACCAGATGTTAAACTGGCCCACAGATAGTCGCTCCTCTTGCCGCAGTGAAATGTTTAGCTGGTCTCGAGCGTAATTTACCCAGCGAGCTACACGTAAAGCCGTAAACATCACTCACGCCGAGGTCGTACGTGGTTTCCTCCAGGCTATGTGTTGCCAGATTGGGTGGTGTTGGATTCAGTTTTTGCTTGCATGTGGCGATCATAAATCGAGGAGTCCATTTCCGTATGTGGCAGCCAGTGGTTCAATACTTTTTCTGTATTTTGGTGAAATTTGGGGCTGAAATGCTATAAATATCTGGCAACACAGTGAACCATGCCCCCCCAACAATGAGATTTCCCAGGACACGCCGTTTCACCGTCTGTAGCTTTAAATGCTAATGAGGAGGAGAACGGCCAATAGAGGTTGAGGGAGCATTCGCGGAAATGACGTCATCAACACCGTTCACCAACCACAATGTTTGGCACAGACAGGAAGTAGTGTCGGCGTTTTTTTCAGAAAAAATAAAACAAACCCGCTGGCTCTTCAGAGTCTCGCATGACGGAAGTAAAAAATTTTTTTACATCTAATCACCGAGCGAGTGCAATGCTCTGCACGTTTGGAAGGCCTGATGATCGGAGGACGTAATGTTTTAGGGGAGGGGCGAGAAATTCTCTGGGCGGAAAAAACGTGAGAAACGGGAGGTAACCTTTCCCCTTATGACGTCACAAGGGGACAAATTCCAGCTGCCGCTCTCTGAACGATGCGATGCAGAATGACCACACTTTATTTACATATCGCCATTTCTAGCCACTGCAGGACCATAGACCGGCTAGAGCAACTCGTATTAATGTTCAATCATCTCACAGTCACATTTTCCTTGTAAAGTACAATAAACGATCATTCTGTCCAGTTGTGGGATAATATAGTTAAATGCGACCACATCCAGAATGAGGTAAGTCCGGCTGGGGATCCGTGGCCATGAGAAGATGCTGCTGCTCCACCTCGGCTTTCTCCAGGGACTCCCAGCTCGTCCTGCGCGATTTCTCCCCGTCAGGCGCAATAACCACGCTGCTGGAGAACCCACGATCACACCACCCGCGCCTGGACCCGCTTACCCTCGCTCCCGTCCGGCTTGCCGTGGTTCGCGCCCATCCTGCGGAGCGCACAGCCGGCGACATCCGAGCCGCACTCCGCTCCTCGCCTCCCCGTCCGGACCAAGTCCTGTCCTTCCCCGCCGCCGGAGGGGCAGGACCGCCGGAGCGTTAAAGAGACCGCGGCGAGCCGCGCAGAGCAGTGCATAACGCGGGCTCCTTAAGTTCACATGTCCCTTGGTCTCTGGAGGTCAAAGTTTAAATGCGAGAATGCAACATTTATTTAAAAAAAAAAAAAAATCTACTAGATCTTTCAAAATAGATAAATAAAGACAAAACATGTATTTATTTTGGCATTTTATGAAAATCAAGTCTTGCAGCTTTTTTTTGGTCTCTGCCAGTCTAAGTTTAAGTGTGAGAATTTAGTTCCATCTAGAGCTTTATATATAATTTTTTATATATATATATATATAAATAAATCAAGTCTTGCAGCTTTCTTTTGGTCTTTACAAACCAAAGGTTAAGTGTGACACCTGTGCACAACAAGCTTGGCAGATCCCCAACGTAAATTTATTTATTTATTTTAACGGATAAGTCAACCAATAAGAGAGCTTCTAAATTTAGAATGTAGATCCTATTAAGCAACCGCTGGTAGGTCATTTTATAAACACACTTTCGATCTTTATTTAATAAATGTATGTTTAAAAGGCGTATCAGTGCGAGAACACAGCGACAGACGCTACAGGGCAGGGGTCAGCAGGAGCTTCTGTATTTGCATCGTTCCCTTCCGGTGCAGACGTTACAGACATGACATAAAAACCCTGAGAAGAAGGCGGAGTGGCCGTGGCCTTGCTGCCGGGGCTCGGGCACGAGTTGCTGCTGGCGGGGGGACCGGCCTCGGCGTCCTCGGCCACGTCAGCCGTGTGGCATGGCGCGGCTTTGGCGAGATTCTTGTGTATTGCCCTCATCGTAATGGGGACCGACATGCATCTGCAAAAACAAAGAAAGTGCGCACAGAGCTTCACTTTGAGGCTCCTCCAAGAAGAGCTCTTCACCACGCTCCACCCCGTTCACGTCTGGATCTCTATAGATCCCAGGTTTTTCAAATTTGGATTATTTATTCCATCCTGCCAAAAAACTGCAACGCCACTTTACATCATCCCAGAGAGATTACTTCCATTTAGATCCTTTAAAATAAAACATGGAAACCAAATCTGCATATTACCGAGCCATTTTCCCCATGCTCAAACTAATATACACACACACATTATTAAATGGAGGGGTGAATGCAGATTAACCAAACCAGATTAATTAAAGAAAAAAAAAAAAGAAAAAATTAGTACCGGGTCATGACCCTGGAAATGTACTCATCTGCAGACGAATCAATCAATTCCGGCGCGAACAAGCGGCAGTGCACCCGCCGGCAGTCGGCCAGAGTCACGAACACTGAAGCGGAGGGACAGCAAGGGGTCACCAGCATGCCGCCAAGGGCGTGGCAGACCCGCCTCAGCTGGCCTCTCGGATAAGACACTTACAAACCGCCAGGGAGCTTCTGTCGGGGACGTGGAACGTCACGGAGAAGCTGGAACCGGACTCAGGGCGGAGCTCGCAGAACAGGTGGCATGGCGATTCTGGAGGAAGAGCAACAGGGAACTGGGGCGCGGTTCAGATCGACGTTATCGGTGATAATGCAACCGCGCGCGCGAACCTGAGAACCGCCGCAGGCCGCTGAGGCAGCTGCTCAGCAGTATGTTGGCGGCCGACTGATGCCGAAGGAGCTCCAGAATCGGGAAAACGTGGCCAGGGTGGGTGAAGGGGACCAAGTCAACCAGGCAGCCTTCCCATGATTCCCCAGCCCATGCCGATCCAGACAGAACATACCTGTGCACCTGATTACCTGGGAGAGTCTGAGGAAAAAGCATGAACACCATGAACATCATAAACTGAAATATATATTTTAATTTCCTTGTAGTAATGAAATTGTGACGAGTCAGATGAATCTGAAATCCACCTGCTCAAAGAGAACTTCTTCAGCGGTCCAGGATTCCTTACAGTCGCTTCCCACCAACAACTGGGGCAGTGGCTCCCACTGCTGGTCAGATTTTGTCACTGCAATCTCTGTAACGGCCATTCACGTTACAAACGTCATTTGAATGACTGAAGAAGTGACCGTCATTGTGAAACACCGGGATTTGAACCGGCAACCTTCCGATTACGGGGCCGCTTCCTTAACCGCTAGGCCACCGCTGCCCCGTGCAAGTCTTCATTTAGCAATATCGGCATATCGGTTAGATTCAAATTTAAACTATGAAGTAGATTAGTTAGTAGCGACAAGAAAGAAAGGTCACTGTCACCCGTGATCCGGCTGATGCGCTGGATGACCGAGGAAGACAGGGGCACCGGCGGCTGCAGTTTCAGCAGGAAGGTGGCTGGCAGCGCCTCAGACGTCACTTCACCGAGAGCACTGAACAAGGGCAGGCTGCATCAAACACATACAGCACGAACAGTTTACAATCTCAGGTTTCAATCGCCAGTAATATTTTGCATCACCCCGGGTACCAAATTCGCACTGGTATCCATGCCGGAATTCCAGTTTCGCCTCTGCCGATTCATGGAATTTGACATTTTCAACAAGCAGGAGCAGGAGCGCTGTCTGGGGTCGGGCCACGCTCACATGGTAAGTGTCTGGTCTATAGTACTCACCCTCGCCGTACGAATCGCTGCTTGATTTGACGCGCCGTTTCGGTGTCTGTAGCTTTAAATGCTAATGTGGAGGCGAGCGGCCTATAGAAGTGGAAGTTGAGGTGCTAGTAGCCTAGTGTGTAACACACTCGCCTATGAACCAGAAGACCCAGGTTCAAATCCCACTTTCTGCCATCGTGTCCCTGAGCCAGACACTTAACCCTGAGTGGGGACTGTCCCCTGTAACTACTGAGTGTAAGGCGCTCTGGATAAGGGTGTCTGGTAAATAATGTAAATGTAGAAGTTGAGCGGGCATTCGCAGAAATTACGTCAACATCATGCACCAACCACAATGTTTGGCGCAATATTTAGCCGTGTCCAGAAAGAAAATATTGAACCCACTGGTTCCTTTTACATCCAGTCACCGAGCTACTGAAACGCTTCGGATTGACGCAGTGTCAATTATAAAGTCCAGTTTATCACAGAGTCCCCCTGTTAGACACAGACAGAGTTAAATTCACCAGTTAGGCTGTCCTAGTTAGGGTACCGGGCCACTGTAGCACCAATATACCACTATAACCACAGATTTCAGTATCGGTCGTACAGTGCAACCGTCTGCCGCTGCTTCTGTTTGTTTTTCTGCGAGACACGGAATCAAGCACCCAGACTACTGGCAGACCCCAGTGATCAGACCAGCAAATAAATCCTGGTTCCTGACAACTGCTTTACAAGGACATACCATGAAACAAACCAGAGGGTCACCACAGCCACCACCACCGTTACAACTACAGCTTCAGGGATCTTCAAATGGACCAGTAACATCATTATGGACACGTAATCTAGACCATGACACTGACTACATCCTGGACTTCTCCAACCCTACAACTGCACTGACACCATTTGCAGGCTCACTCTACCCTGGAAGGGGGTCCCTCTCTGTATCACTGTGTGTGCAGAAGGGTCAAGTGTGGGGGGTGTCAACTGTAGGGCCTGTCAAAGCCCATTGAGAAGTACTGTATGTGATTTTGGGCTTTATAAGAAATACATGTTGTTGTTGGTAGTATACTCTTACCCAAGAGGGCCGAGCTGAGGTGGCAGCGGGATGAGAGACGCCAGCTGCAGGGTGTGAGCCGTGCAGCTGGTGCCCACAGTCACCACGGCAACCTGGCTGAGCGCATCCTCACCTGCACGATAAAGCAGATCACACATGCACCACAGGTTCATATTCCATTCTTTAAAACAATACGAACCAAACACTGGCTGCAAAGAAGGATTTTAAGTCACACTCGTTCATAAGAATTTTAAAACTAGATAATTTGAAGAACGTGATCACATTTCCTATAACTTCCAATTTTATGTTGCCCTTGCAATGTGATTGATTCAACACAGCACTCACCCACCTGGACAGTCGGAAGGGAAATGATGTTAAAATGCTTTTCATTGACTACAGTTCAGCATTTAACACGATAATCCCTTCCACACCCGCCACCAAGCTGGAGCGCCTGGGACTCAGCTCATCTCTGTCACATCCTAACCAGGAGACCACAGGCAGTAAGGATGGGGGGACATGTCTCAACCTCCATCACCCTCAGCACTGGAGCCCCCCAGGGCTGTGTTTTGAGCCCCCTGCTCTACTCTCTGTACACCCACGACTGTACAGCCACTACTAACTCCACCACCATCATCAAGTTTGCTGACGACACTGTCGTGGTGGGCCTGATCTCTGATAACGACGAGACGGAGGTTGGAAATCTGGTGAACTGGTGCCAGAGGAACCTGAACGTCAGCAAGACAAAGGAGTTAAAAGTAGGAGAGGACCTACCAGACCCCTCTCATCAACAGGAGCCCAGTGGAGAGAGTTGACAGCTTCCGTTACCTCGGTGTTAACATCACGCAGGACCTGTCATGGTCCTGTCACATCAACACTGTGGTGAAAAAGGCCCGGCAGCATCTCTACCACCTCAGATGCCTGAGAGACTTCAGACTGCCCTCCAAGGTGCTCAAGAACCTCTACTCCTGCACCATAGAGAGCATCCTGATGGGAAACATCTCAACCTGGTTCAGGAACAGCACCATGCAGGACAGGTGAGCCCTACAGAGGGTGGTTCGATCAGACGAACGCATCATCCGTACCAAGCTCCCTGACCTTCAATCCATCTACAGCAAACGGTGCTGGACCAGGGCCAGGAAGATAGTGAAGGACCTCACCCACCCCAGCAATGGACTCTTCTCTCTGCTGCGATCAGGGAAGCGCTTCCACTCCCTGAAGTCCAACACAGAGAGAATGAGGAGGAGCTTCTTCCCGCAGTCCATACGAGCTCTCAACAACAACACTACATAGATCTCCAAAACACTTTGAATCACTTCTGGACTCAATCCCCCCAGAATTTTGCACAAATTTTCTCTTTACAGATTTGCATGTTACACATGTTTTATGTTTAAAAACATAAAATTGCAATATTTGCATATTGGTTCATTGTATACGTGCAAAATTTGCAATACTGTGGTCTGTAGCAGTCGCTAAAGCCTTTCACTGCATATCATACCGTTTAATAGTTAAAATGTGCCATGGTGCCAAACCCAGGAAAAACGAATGCTGCAATTAGGTTTCTGCACACTTGTGCAACCAGCTTTGTTCCAGGATATAAGACACATTAAAAGGTGGGACATTTGGCGATTAATTTTTTTTTTTTTTTTTGTTTGAATGACCTCTTTCACCACTAAGGAAACAGACCCGTAATCAAAAGGTTGAAGGCGGATCCCGAACCGCCATGGTGCCACTGAGCAAAGCACCGTCCCCACACGGTGCTCCCCGGGCGCCTGTCATGGCCGCCAACTGCTCACCAGGGTGATGGTTCAATGACACCGTGTGCTGTGCTGCAGTGTTTCACAATGACAATCGCTTCACTTTCTTACCCGTTTGGGACGTGAACGATAACGCATCAGACGGACTGATGTAATACTGAATCCTCATTGGGCCTCCTGTCCAAAGAAAACAAGGTCCTCCATCTGCCTCATATTATGTCTTTGCAGGTAGATTTTGGCTTTTGGCAGAGTCCCACCTTCCTGACCAGCAGTGACCCTGCCAGTTCTTCCATTCAGGATCATGTCGAGCTGGACGTCCCTCTCACTCAGCAATCTACAGTAGACGCAGGGGTCAAAATGGTGCGGATTTACGCTCCCTCGCGTTCTTGAACCTTCTCGATCACCTGGGCAAGTGAGATATGGTCAACAGGTCCTTCTCCAGGAACTGCAGGGCCGTGTACATCTTAATCTTGGTGTCACTGTCACACAGCAAATTTATTTAAAAAAACCCCACAGAATTACCACAAACAGCAGAACGGTTCAATTTCAGAGCGAAACTGGTCGTAAGCACTTGTCCCCCGGGATGTTGTAGAGGGAGGCCAGGTCTTCTAACTTCGTAGAGAACGCCTCAAAGTTCTTCATTCTGCCCAAGCGCATCGGACAGGGTCCAGAATCAGCCGGGCGAACGCCGCCGCAGGGCAGACCTTCATTCCGGCAGGAGCTCACCTTAACAACTCCGCGAGCGACGCGCTGGACTGGCGGACGAAAGCAGACGGACGTTAAACCTGGCACACTGGCGGCGGTGGAGATGTCGAGCCAGACCTACCACTGGGGGTTCGCCGTGCTGCGCCACCTTCACGTCACGCACGCCGCCGTCCGGCTGCAGCAGCACCTCCAGGTAGAAGAGATCCGCGGTGAGGTAGCAGGCCGTCTCGGTGGGGCTCAGGTGAGATCCCAGCCTGGCGGGGGGGGTTGAAAATGAACGTCATCTGCAGTAATGTGCAAAAATGTTTCCAACCGGTAGGTCTAAAATTGTTCAGGAATCACGGAATCCAACAAATAAAATGGATCCCGATGTAAAACGTGGAATGGTGTTTAATTGGTGTGTTTCCTGTTGAGGCGGGACTTTCGCACCAACAATGCAATGTAAATGCGATGGTGAAGAGGCGGTCCGTGTCAAATCCAAACCACTTGATGGATCGATTCCACACAGTTCA
Organism: Denticeps clupeoides; assembly: GCF_900700375.1. Classification (NCBI taxonomy): domain Eukaryota; kingdom Metazoa; phylum Chordata; class Actinopteri; order Clupeiformes; family Denticipitidae; genus Denticeps; species Denticeps clupeoides. Next base: position 37,156,197 of record NC_041708.1, read on the forward strand.
GGAAACTGTTGGTCACGTGAACAAATCAGCTGATTCAAAACATGATTTTGGAAAAATTCCGACACGACTTCCTGTCTGCGGCAAACATTGTGGTCGGTGACGTCATTTTCGCAAATGCCTCCTCAACTCCAATAGGCCGCTGTACTCCTCATTAGCATTTAAAGCTGCCGACACCGAAACTGCACGTCCTGGCAAATCTCATTGTGGGACTGGATCAAAGCGGCTGTAATTCTGCACCGAGGCTGAATTTCGGAAAGAGACTTTAGCTACAATATTTGGGGACCAACTTCTATAACTGACCAAGGCTCCATATAAGGGGTTTGTTACATTAAGAAAATTGTATTTTATAATTAATACCTAAGACTTTTTGTACGTTGCTCACGTTCGCAGTCTGGAAAAGGTGGAGCATTTCTGAGCAGCTCACATGTGAAAATGCTTTGCGTGTATAATTTTGGATCTCAAAATGAATTCCTACCCTCTTGTTCTGGCAATGACTTCCAGTCTGGACACCATGGCATTAAGAGAAGATACTGCATGCAGAAAAAAAATTAGATTATGAAGAAGAAATAAAAACATAAAAAACAGAACATATTCCAACACAACCACTTCCACAGGAGATGGTTCATATTCTTTGTACCGTTCAGCGCTTCCTGGACTCTCTGGAGACACGCCTGGAGCCGCTCACAGGGCCTGGGGTCAGCTCGGATCTTGTCCTGGGAGTATAAAGACTCACAAACTAACAAATAACGTGGGATTGAACCAATTCTGGATCGAAGTATTTGCCCGATCTCCGTGATGTAGAATTAACAATGTAGATTTAGAAGACTCGGAACATTTCTGGTTCGCCATTACGACTTAAATTAAAATAGCTTAATTTAAAGCAAAGAGAACATTAACCTCACCTACACAACAATAATAATGAATTTATATTCACTTTTACATTTCCCTCATGTCATAGTCTGAGAACAAAGGGAACCTGGAAGTCGACAAAATATGGAATTTCGAGGCCGATTTGGACGTTTACCATGCACCTCCGGACGAGCTGGAGCGTCTCGCTCCACGGCTTCTCCGCAAACTTCGCGGCCAGCATCGCGGCGAGGGACACGAACGGAGGGCGGCGACGACACGGTAATTACGACGCCTAACGACCGGGTCAGAGGTCACGACAGCGGCCCGTTCGACACCCCGCCTTTAGTCGCAAATTTGCACTTGTACTTCTGCAGTGCTGGTGGGCTGTGGGTGATCACGCTTGGTGTGGTGCGTGGTTTTTAAAATAGTCTAATTTGACTAACTAATCATCTCAGTTGTATTAACGAGGACGACGCGGCTGTTTCAAAATAAGAGCCGGATTAAAAAAATTAAAACCAATTATCGGTCAAATGCGTACGATCAAATATTACAAAGTCAAAACTAAAGCTTCCGCAAATTGCGAATGTTAAACGTCTAATTTGAATTTTGTGCTACGTTCCCTCCTCTGGCTCCCAGTAGATTAAAAATACTGACACTGGTCTACAAAGCCAAACATGGAGTAGCACTATCCTACCTCACAGAACTTATTACACCTCGCACTGCACCTCGTTTACTCCGAGCCTGGTCCCTCCATCTCTGAGGGTAAAAGGAAGACATTCATCTAGACTCTTCTCCGTCTTGGCTCCTCGGTGGTGGAATGAACTTCCCCTTGAGATCAGAACAGCTCAAACGGCAGCTCAAGACCTTCCTCTTTAGAGAATATTTAGATGAACCTTCTTCTTGTCTGACTTCTGTATAGAAACTACAATAGATTGAATTAAAATATTGTATTAATCGTTGGGGGTCCTAGTGAAGCAGAATTGATCACTTCATCGATGGTAACATGGAAGCACGTTGTAAGTCGCTCTGGATAAAGGCCTTAAATGTAAATGATGTAAATATAAAGGTAAATGTGTACATGAGGACTTTTATTTTGAATGGAAGTATTTCCTGTTCAGCCGGAAGCGCATGAGAGTCTGCGGCTCGGCCGCTGGTTGTTGCTGCTCTTTTGACGCCGCGGACGCTCGTCTGTCATGCCGGGGCTGGACGTCCCGACCCTTTAACCGCCGAAGGCGCGCTGGACGAGTCGGCGTGAGTACGGGTGTGCGTGGGTTGCGGGTCACGCCCCGTGTGCGGGGGTTAGCTCCGTTAGCTCCGTTAGCTTGTTCCTCCAGCAAAATCTGACGGGCGCCGGAAAGCGCAGCCTCGGCGGCGGCGCATCGCTTCTTTTAAACCGCCGACGCAGCGTCTCCTCTCTTCGCGGCCTGTGCAGGGTGCATGTGGTCGGAATGCTGCGTGTGTGGAGTCGGCTGGCTCCAAAATGTCCCAGACTACAGATAAAACCTCACACGCGTCCCGTCCCGTATAGAATAACACGTCAGGCTTCCCGCGGTCATTAAAAACCTGGAAATGGCTGAAACGTTTGAAAAGAGAGTTTTCCGGGCTTTCAAACGTATTGGAATACGATATAAACATATAAAGTTCTGGAAAAGTCCTTGAAGTCGGATTGACGCATGAATGTGTTCCCGTCAGACTGCGTGAGAAACGTTCTTCAACGTTTAAATCTTCAGAGAAAGCTTGGCCTTAAGAATGTTTAAAGAGTCATGGAAATCCTTTTCTAAAATGTGCTAAGAAGTAGGGGTGTTAGAAAATATCGATACAGCAATATATTTGTATCGTGACGGGGATATCAAATATCGATATTGTCATATACAAATTTAGTCCACCGGGTGGTGCTGTCGAGCGCCTTCTTTACATTTTCAGCGAGCTGTAGAATATCGCGATATGTACAGTATCACAACATATCAGGATATAATCGTACCGTGAGATCTTTGCCAATACACACCCCTAGTACATTGAAGTTGAATTTTAGCTTTATTGTCATTTCAGCTACATACGTGTTAGACTGTACATAGTGAATTGAAATAAAGTTTCTCTGGAACCTGGTGCTACATGTAACATTTGAACGATTAGACAAAGTTACACACTGACATAAAGTGCACGTGTGCGACACCAACAAACTGGGGTACATAAGGTGCAAACATGTAGACAACAATGAGATAGACGGTGATAAACTAGTAAAATGTATAATTAATGTGCAAAGTAAAATAGTGCAAATATTGCTGTGCAAAATGGAACGGTGCATTAGTAGATGATATTATAGATAATCAAAAAGGAACGATGCACGTATAGATTATATTACAGATATATAATCAAACAATATAACAGAGGTGGTGTGTGTGACTGTGTCAGTTTAAAGTGGAAAGTCCCTGAGTGTTCCGGTGTCTGATTGTCTGGGATGAAGCTGTTGCAGAGTCTGGCGGTGACGGCCCGAATGCTTCCGTACCTTTTTCCGGATGGCAGGAGGGTGAAGAGTGCGTGTGAGGAGTGTGTAGCCTCCTTCACAATGCTGGTGGCTTTCCTGATGCAGAACCCAGCATGAGTGTGTGTGTATGGAATGCACTGGGAATAGATTTGGCATGACAGTTCCCCCATCTTTAATCATTTTGGCATGTTTACGGGGCTTTTTCTCCTGCTTTTTTAAAAAAAAAATGTATGTGCTGTTCAGTAGTGGGCGAAGCGACCACTTGACTGCTGAGACATCCGGCTGAAGATGCCTCAGCTTTGCCTAATCGCTGCCACATACGCCTGGTACTTTCATTTGCTCTCCCATGCGTTTCTCTCAATAATCAGCCACGCCTTTATTCATCTTAAACTTGTGCATGACGAAGGCCCGTCCCCTCGTCATCAGTGTTAAAGGTCCCCTGACGTGAAAATGTGACTTTGTGAGATGATTGAACATTAATACGAGTCCCCCAGCCTGTCTATGGTCCTGCGGTGGCTAGAAATGGCGATACGTGTAAAGACGTCGACACGACTTCCTGTCCGCGCCAAACATTGTCGTTGGTGAAGGGTGCTGAACTTCTATAGGCCGCTCTCCTCCTCGTCCCGCCTCTCTACCTCATTAGCATTTAAAGCTACAGACGGTGAAACGCTGGGACTGGATCAGAGTGGCTGTAAGACTTCAGATACTGTATTACGGGACCAACAAGACGATATAAATGCAAAAATAAAAAAAACAAATCATGTCAGGACACCTTTAAAAAGGTTGATGATGTCACAATCGATTTAGTTTAGTTTCATATGTGCAGTGTAACTGTAGATTGTCAAATGGAACATTGCCAGGTAAACACAATTCTTCATCATTTTCTGAAAATACCGAGGTGAAGGAAATGTTAACGTGGTAAAATGAATTTTAGAACTGGCATTTAGCCTTGCTGCAGTTAATAGATTTTTAAAACGCACAAGTGATCGCAAAAACGCATTTTGGGGTTTTGTATCCGTTCATGGCGAGATAAGAGGCGTGTCTGCTCAGTCCCAGGTAGGACGTTCGGGGGCGGACGCTACGGAGGAGGGATGCCGGTTGAAAGCGGGAACAGCGCAGCCGCCCGCCAAGCCAAGCAGAAGCGCAAGTCCCACAGCCTGTCCATTCGGCGGACCAACAGCACCGAGCAGGAGCGCCCGGGCGGAGTGCGCGACATGCTGGAGGGACAGGTGAGTCCCTGCGCGGTGTTCACCAAGGACTCCTCTTTATTCGGCTTTGTTCAGACCTGGTCGGGCAGCATTGCTCCTCGATCCTTCTTGCTTTCTTCCTGCATGAATGGTGACGGCGGGAAGGTATTTTGAAGGTATTTGTCCTCCAGCTCGTAGCTTCCCTCCGCCTGTCCGGCCGCGCCTGTGGAACTGTAAAATGTTAACCGTGCGCTGTTAACCATTAACCCCGCGAGGACAGGCTCCTGTTTGGAATTTGTCTGCGCCTCTAACTGGCCATCTTTCCAGCTCTCTGATTGGAGATGTTCCTTCATGCTAATTCCACTGTACGTCCCATCACACGGATCTCCACCCACTGCAAAAAAAATAGCTTCATATTAAAGAAGGTGCCTCTACTTTCGGTGTGTAATTATGTACGTATGACTTTTTAATTGTTAACAATTTAAGGCCAGCAAGCTTTGATAAAAGTTACCCGTATTGGGGTGCCCAAACTTTTGCACAGTATCAAAAACAATAGTACACAGGAAAATTCTGAGGTGAAATCTTTAAACTTTGTCCACGGTAACAGGCATGTTTAGGGGCGCCCAAACTTTTGCATGCTGCTGTGAATATAACAGCAAGCGTGTGTTCACCATTCACACTTTGTACTGTTTCGTGGCCTGCAGCGAAATACTCTGGAGAGGCCATCAAATTTTAATAGCCGGTCCGGCATTTGTTCTTTTCATTCGCTGGTGATGAGCCGTCATTATTTCCAGTCGTTAAGGAGACCCCGTGTTTGCAAATTTGCAAATTGGTGCATTTACCCCCCTCCAACTGCATGTGTGTTTACATGTGGCGCTGACAGACCGAAGAGAGGCAAAGCACGTTTTGAGACGCACACTCGCTCGTTCACAGCGGTGAAGTGTGTGCTGCCAGGCGACCGCCTGGCGAAGTGCAGGTAATGGGCGTGGCAACCGGAGGCTCATTGGCCCCCGTTGTAGACGTTGGCTTCATTCTGGGTTCCTTCTCTTTGCATCAGAGGTAATCTGTGTGAAACTGCTTTTCTGGGATCGTTGTTGGTCTTGCTCTTGAGAATGGAGGTAAGTTCATGGTAGTTTTTGGTTTCGTTTGCTGCCTGGTAGAGGCTAGCCATGCTAGCGTGCTATATTTATAGAATATTGTGAGCTGCTGTGCCATATGCTCCTGAGTGTTGACCCTGTTTCGGGTTGGGCTGGTAACAGGATAACGTGGCAGTAAAACATTTTCCTGGTTCAAGTTCCCTTTCCCTGCTTCATGGCTTGTATGAAAGGGGAGACCGTTTCCAAAATTATCGAAATAATTCACCATTTGGGCTTAACAAATGGGTGGATTAAGTAAAAAAAATGCTTAATAGCAGACACTAAAATCCAGCTGCACAGTCAACAGTAGTTCTTGGTATCTGCCATTGACTGTTTCTGTAATGCAAACATACCAATCGGCACAAATTATTTGCATTTTTTTTTTTTTTTTTTTCCTCAATTTTGATCAATCTCAGCACCTCCTATGTTTGGCGTCACTCCAACCTAATCAGTTATACCGCCGTCTTACCAAACATGCCAACATGTGCGACAGGAATGCTGCTCATTTACCCTCAAAAATGTACAAAAGTGTTCTTCTCTCACTTATTTCAGCAGTTGCACAGCAACCCGGTAAAAAAACACCACAACTTTTGTTGCAGCTATTCACTAAACCTGGAGGGACCGGAAAAGTGCAATTGTACATTGAAACGCATTCTGATTGGTGTCTGATATTGAATCTCCAGCCAACCAGCAGGGGCGCTAGACAGGCTGTCTACACATTTTAGACCACGTGGCATCCTTTTCCCCCCCCTTTTTGAAGTAAATCTTTTTTAAATCAATTAATCAATAAATGTGTTTGTTGAATGCCCCAAAAATGCATAATTGAATGAACATCTTTGCTTTACCGGTCCACCCCAGGAGACTGTAGAGTTGAACATTTCTAGGCAGACCAAGTTCGAAAATTGATTTTTTTTTTTCAATTTTTTATTATTAATCGTGGTTCTGGTCATAAACATTGGACTCTTTGCAGGATAACAAGCTGCCCCTCTCCCTGAAGAGCAACCTGCTGGAGCTTTTCGGTCAGATCGAGCGCGAGTTCGAAAATCTCTACATAGAAAACCTAGAGTGTGAGTGAGAGAACCTCAAACTTATGAAATCTGTAAATATTTATTCATTGTGTAATTTGTTTTAACTTTCTGTTGGGTCTTTATCGCTATGTATTTGGGGACAGATTGTTCAGAGCATGAGTTATTCTTTGAACCCTACACTCATATCACTGCAGGTTTAATATTTCCTTGATTGATATTGACAGCGTTACAGCCTTTTCTGTTTGTTTAGTCTTTTGGGAGATAATGCGACATGGCGAATGAGTTATGTGAAATATTGGTATTTATTTTGACCTGCAGTACGAAGAGAGATAGAGTCCCTGAATGAACGTTTGGCCGGGGAAGGACAAGCAATAGACGGCGGAGATCTGAGCAAAGGAGCTCTGAAAACAAAAGGCAAGAGACTGCTTCAATAAACTTGCATGTAGAAACATAAACTTATGCCTTAAAGATAATCTCTGCAATCACAAAAATATAAAGGCTCAAGGGGCCGGCCAGTGGCATAGGTAATATAGGCAAGTATTAAAGGTGTCATCCATCCAGGGCCGCCATAAACAAAGAAAAAGGCTTTCTTCAAACTAGTTGCTATTAGTGTGTCTTAATATGAAAAGAACAAGACCACATTAATTTACCCGCTTAGCAAAGCCTGTTATGATATAATAATAATAATAATAATAATCATATCCAACTTTCTTATGAGGCCACCGTGAGCCGCTTAGTGGTATAATTCCATTTAAAAATGCCGCAATGGCAATTTTTATGCAGTCAAGTGTCACCCGGGATGGCAGAAAAAGTACATGTTCACAAAAAAAAATTTCACGTGACTTTCTAGTTGGTGCAGTTGTGTTAAATTTTTTGGAGGACTTCAACAAATCATGTATCAATATCTGATCAGATTTTCATGACAAAAATGTAGCTTTTAACCTTTTTTCTTTTCTCGGATTATTTCGTAGATAACTGTTCCAGAAACTTGTGAAATATTGATTTTTTTTTATGTGCTTCTCTGCACAGCCAGCCACAGCACGAGTCAGCTCTCACAAAAGCTGAAGACCACTTACAAGGCCTCCACAAGCAAGGTAGGTGTTCCACTGTGTACTGTCCTGCTACTTGCTTCAGAGTAAAGGAAATGCGAAGTAAATGAAGCCTCCTGATTAACTCTGACTGAAGGTTAATGCGGTGAAATCGCATTTACTGCAGTAGAAGAGCTTAAATGTTCCCAGCATAGGTTATATATATGATCTCATTCTGCAGTGGTGACCCTGGGGTCAAGTCTGCACCTTTATCCAGTATCCCTTATCCAGTATGAACGTCAAGGCAGATACCTCTTCCTACACCCCCATGATTATGACAGTAGAGTTCCTGTGTGTCATGTGACCAGTAGCCCTCATTTCCCTTCTCTTCGTCCCGTTGAGTCCAGATTCGGAGCGGTAACTGCTTCTTTGTTCTTGCTCTGTGCGAGGTTCATTGTTAAAATGCTGTCTCTTCTTGCTCCCAACCACTTTCCAGCGCTCAAACTCGTTCCACGGCAAAGTAGGTGGACCGCGCAACTTCAATGTGGGGAACTGGGAGTTGTGGGGTGGAGACTCATGGGTAATTTCACTCACATCTCTGCGGCAACTTGCATGAAGCGTCCCTTGGGTTTCCAAGGGACCCTGGCCAGTCGAACCCCCTGCTCCCCATCCCTCCCTCCCTCTATGGTCAGACGTGTGGTAGATCTTACCCAGAGCCTGATGTGCGCCCCTGGAGTACTAACCGGCTTCAAGGCAGGACTTTCTTTGAAGGCTGCTATGATCAGAGTTGACACTTCCATAAAATGTGTTATTATTATTATTTCTTTTTTATAAAAGGAGTGGCACTCCAAAGCACAAATCAGGGTTAAAATCATGGCACTTTACTAAATATCGAGGGCCGAGATATATATGGGCGTATGTGATCTATTAAACGTTGTTAAATATTTTTAACTACCAGCCATCGTCTTTTGTCCTTCAAAGAAAGATGTGATCGACTCGGTTTGTTGTCGAATTATGTTCGTATTTTATTACTACAGTGAGAGGGGAAATGCATTTGATGAGGATTGAGTCATCATGTGTGGGTTCCGTGCATGAACCTGCAACCTTTGTAGAGGATTTGTTCTTATTTTTATTATTATTATTAGTAGTAGTGATGTCTGATAGACCATAATTCATCACACCTAAGCTAATATCTGTATCTAATATCATTTAATGTAAGAAGGTTCAAAATATTACTTTTATGTAATGTGACTTAAAATAATAGGGTGAGCAATTGTGGTTTTTTAAATCCTTAGTGAGAACATGGACAACCTCTATCTTGTATTGAGAAAGCGTCTTTAAAAGTTATTTTCTATATGCATTTATTTATGTAGCATGTAGGATGCACATGACTCCAAGTCAATCAATTAAAAAGTGCTAGTGCATCAAATACGTGTTAATGATAATTGTAGTGCTTTATTAGTAAAGTTCTTTAACGTAATCATTTCATTTAGCTACACGAATCCGGGGTCCTGATGAGAAGTTACCAACGTTTTGTCTGTATTTAGCTTTTTTTAGTTATTGTCATTGTTAAAGATGCACATTTTTTCTTGATTTTATTGACTCATCATTTCTACTTTCCATTGAATTGTTATTTATTTATTTATTTATTTATTTATTACCAAATCATGTTGTAAACCAAGACAAAAAAATAAATAAATGTGGTCTAAATCCATTCACAAGATTTGTGTAGATGACAGATTTGCGGATTCAGTTTGTCATGTTTCCTGATGGCGTTAAGAGTAAAACAGCAGAATTTGAAACGTGGGGTGACCAGCAGCGCGTCAGCGTTCGCCGGTCACGGCGAATGCTCGTGTGTGATTCTCTCCCTGTGTAGCTGTGAGTGGCTATGCTGCTTTGCTTTCTTAAATTTGTTTCTGTTTATTTTGTGCTGCAGCTACTTGTGTGTGTGTGTGAGATGGTGGTTTGTGAGCTTGCGTGTTTGTATACACATATATATGTGCACACCGTATATGGGCATTAAAGGTGAAATGCTCTTCCTTCCAGATCGTCTCCAGTTTTAAAGCCACCTCCTCCCGGGCGGTGTGCCAGCTGGTGAAGGAATACGTTGGGCACAGAGATGGCATCTGGGACCTGAGTGTGACCAGAACACAGCCTCTAGTACTGGGCACGGCATCAGCAGGTACATCTCTCTCTCTCTCTCTCTCTCTGTCTCAAACACACACACACACACACATTCTCTCTCTCTCTCTCTTGTGCGCACACACATTCTCTCTCTCTCTCTTGTGCGCACACACATTCTCTCTCTCTCTCTTGTGCGCACACACATTCTCTCTCTCTCTCTCTCTCTCTTGTGCGCACACACATTCTCTCTCTCTCTCTCTCTCTTGTGCGCACACACATTCTCTCTCTCTCTCTTGTGCGCACACACATTCTCTCTCTCTTGTGCACACACACACACACACACACACACACAGTCTCTCACACACGTGAAGCGCCTCACATTAATCACATAAACCTTTCCTGTTTTCATCTCGTTCCCTTTTTTCATGGACATGTTTAGGGGGGAATATCTTAATATTAATGGTGGGAGTAATTAGGCTTAAATGAGCTCTTGTTTCAAATGAAACAAGCTGCACTGCTGTTGTCCATAAATATCTATACTGACATACTCAGTTTGAGCGTCTTATCCACACTGTACCCTGCGCCCCTTAGATCATTGTGCGATGCTGTGGAGCATAGAGACGGGCAAGTGTGTCCTGAAGTACGCAGGCCATGCTGGGTCAGGTAGGCTTGTGTCCAGCCACGCCGCATGTGTATTATTCCTGGTAGAGCCATTCCAGATTTATTTATTTGTTTGTTTGTTTGCACAGTTAACTCCATCAAGTTCCACCCTACGGAGCAGATGGCCCTGACAGGTAAAGACATTTACAGCATTTATCAGCCCTTAGCCAGAGCAACATATGATCAGTAGTTATAGGGACTTTGTGCTCTTACCCACTAGGCTACTAGCACCTATTAGAGCATGTCTGTGTGGTTTTCTCAGATTCCTTCTTTATATACATTTTTTTGGAGTACGAAGCCTTGTTTTTTTTTTTTTTTTCTTCAAGCAATTTTTTTAACATAACATAAAAATCTGTATGTTTGACCTTGATCAAATATTGTTTTGCCTAAAGACGTTAATTGCAGAGTTTCTTTATTTCTGTGAAACAGCATGATGTGTTATACACAGATGGACAACATTGTTCTCCATCTGTAGACTTTTGCTTGTAGGATATCATTCATTATTTTAAAGGTTTGGGAGAGACCAACACCAAGTTTATCTACCACTATCTCTACATAGAAACTTTTTGATCATTATTATTTTACACTTTAACATCTATTACATCTACTAGTTGATGTTGGGTGGATGATGTTTTAACTAGTTTGACTACTCCTTGAAAGTTTTGTATAATGTATATGTTGAGATTTGTTCTGTAGGTTGTACTTGGTCTTAGGTTGGTGTTTGCGGTTTCCAGAATCGGAAGGTTGCCGGTTCGAATCCAGAACTGCCAACGTGCCACTGAGCAAAGCACCGTCCCCACACACTGCTCCCCGGGCGCCTGCCATGGCTGCCCACTGCTCCCTCGGGGGACTGGTTAAACGCAGAGGACACATTCCACTGTGTCCCCTGGGGGCTGTGTCACATGTGGCAATTAATCACTTTCACTTTGCTGAATAGCTTTGTGATGTGGCACCATCTGCTGGCTACATCAGCTAATTGCAAGCTTTACTTTGCTGGGACGATCTATACTTTGCTTTTAGTTATAGAGGTGGAAGTGTTTTTGGTAAAACAGTTTGCACAGTGATTTTAAAATCAAAGCTGCAAAATTTGTCCACATGTAATTCCTGTGGGCCACATTCCGCGAGGTCACTTTATATAGATCTATTATTATGCCGCTGATAACTAAAACGGCGTTTGTGTATCATCAGGCCATAATAATAGCTATATATAATGTGATCCGGGGCTCGTACGTTTGGCACTCCTGATATGTGTCTAGGTTTTAACATATTGCACTCACACGCCCAAACCAAAACAGTCTGGATTTCTGTCTTTTTTTTTTTTTTTTTTTTTTAATTAGCGCTGTGCAATGCTTTGATAGATGGCGCTTTGGCTGATCATCGGGATTTCAGTCCATCTGTTTGTGTGTGTTCTGACAGCGTCTGGGGACCAGACAGCTCACATCTGGCGCTACATGGTGCAGCTGCCGCTCCCCCAGCCCCAGGCAGACGTCAGTGTGAGTGCCATCACTGCCTTCTTGTGCTTTTATATTCGTTTAACCCAAATCTCTCCCTATTCGAATTCCTCATTTTTTTTTGTCTACAAAATGTATATAAGCAAACGTGTTTTTTTTTTTTTTTTTTTTTTTTTTAATATATAAAGGTTGCACAATTTTGGTTCGGGCTCAATTGTTATCGTTTTAGTCAGGGTCAGGCCGGGTCAAGTTCACGTGGTAAATTATCGGTCAGCACACGCAAACTTCTGATCTATAGTACCTACCCTTTTCGTAGGATTTGCTTCTTGTAAATTTGTATTTTGGTGATTCACACGTTGTAAATTATTAAATGTTAATTTTTACATGAAATGTTCATTTGAATCACAAATCTCTGCCACCATAGTCACGTGATTCATTTCAATTATCACAAGAGAGATAATCAGAATTGGAGGCTAGCATCAGACGATTATTTTTCCGTCTTACTCCAGCGCTTGTAGCGGCCAAAGAAAGCTTTTTAAAAGCTGTACTAGTCGGTTCAGCCTCGTGCCAGGTTTATAACTTTATAGGTCCCATTACAGCTCTATTCCCGGACTGCCGTGTTCGGTCCTGGAGCAGAGAGTCTCCCCTCGTTCTGCAACTCCAGTCCGGAACACACTGAATGGTTAATAGACTGAAACGAGACTGAGCAGCTAGTCTCAGTTTAGTTAGTTTGCAAACTTACGATCCCTCATATGTTGTTGTACTCATAAATCCATAACTTTGCTCATATAGTCTCATGATTGTACATCACGAGATTTTGTCGTGAAGCCCTACTTTTTTTTTTTTATTCCCATTAACGGAATATTCTGGACTGTCTCGCAGCAGGTCCAGGGCGAGGACGACGTGGACTTCTCTGACAAGGATGAGGCTGACGGAGATGTGGATGGGATGAACGAGTGTCCCACAGTCCGTGTGGCCACCACCACCCTGAAGAGCCACCAGGGTGTGGTCATCGCAGCAGACTGGCTCGTTGGTGGGAGGCAGGTTGTCACGGCCTCATGGGACCGAGCTGCCAACCTGTATGATGTGGAGACATCTGAACTCGTCCACACACTCACTGGTGTGTCTTTTTTTTTTTAATGATTTATTTATTTTTATTTAGATCATAATCTTCTATGATATTTTAAGCATTTTAATGAGCATTACTATGATTGTTTTGTGTGTTTGTTTGTGAAGGTCATGACCAGGAGCTGACACACTGCTGCACCCATCCCACCCAACGTCTGGTGGTGACATCATCCCGGGACACCACCTTTCGCCTTTGGGACTTCAGAGACCCCTCCATCCACTCTGTGAACGTGTTCCAGGGACACACCGAGTAAGTGTAGATCACACGCAACACGTCTGCTGCACCAAAAGTTGAACTGTAGTATTTTTACACATTGGCATATAAGAATACTGCATTAATAGGGCCCTATGATTTCCACGGTTCGGAAAGCACGGACGGAATCACGGAATCAAACAAATAAAATGGCGCACATACGCAATGGTTAGGTTAGGCAATACCCAAACTTTTTTTTTAATGAATCGGAAGAATTGCAATTTTGTACGAACATATGTGATGACCACTTATGGTCAATAACTCGTATCAGAAAGAGACAAAAGAAGCAAACTAGCGCGAGCCAGTCACGCAATAAATCAGCTGATTCAAAACGTCATTTTATTATCATGGTTCCACAACTTATTTTTTTTTTTTTTTTTTGTATTCCAGGTCTCGCCAATGTCGTTCATGTTGGTTTCAAATGTGAAGAACTTTTATTTCACAAAAGGAAGTATGTGTAATATTGTGAAATAGTTCTTTGCATGTACATATTATTTACATGTAAATGGTTTACTAAAGCAAACAGTGAATGCCCAAGCACTTTGTTGAACAGCGATTAAATGCGATTTGACACAATGTAAGTCACAATGGATAAGGGCGTCTGCCAAATGCCATAAATATGTCATATTGCGTTTGTTCTTTTTTACCTATCCTCTCCATAATCACACAGATTTTAGGTGAATAAATACGTTTGTAAAGGAAAACATGGAATTCATAAGACTCGAAATGGAAAAAAAATATGAAAAAAATACAACTAATTTCATAGTTCCCTGCATATACGTAGGTAGATGGATATTTTATCAATCGTGAAACATGTCAGTTTTTTTTTTCTTTTCTCTATTACAGTCCAGCCCTCACACATTGCCTGATGTTTATCTGAGGTGATGTAAATGCAGCTGGACCAGCAGGGGGCAGTGCAGCACCGCACATTAATATTCGTCCCTCTACTTGCCTGTCATTTAATGTGCGTCAGCGTCATAGTTCTATCACCATCCGGGCCACAACTGGCTTAATCCCTGACTTGGCTGTCTGACAGCAGGCCGTTATTCTCTTTAATGCTCCCACACTTGAGTCCTCTGATTGATTGGTGGAGGATTTTGCATTATTCCCCCTGATCCAAGGAGTTAATTCTCTCTGCCAGACAATGGCGGTTATGGGATTAGCCTTGCGGGGGCCACGCCATGTCACGATGGCACAGTCTCACACGCCGCAGTCAATTGCTTCAATTACTTTTTCTCACTCAAGTTTCTGTAATTACCGCTTAATGCTTCTGTTCTTATCGTGTTTCCTGGGAAATGAATCACGTCTGAATCACATTTTCATGGAAATAATTCACATTAACTTTGTTCATGCATTGCAGGGAAAACCTTTTCGTGGAAGTAATTGTGATTACTAGTGATTATTTATTTTTTGTATTTTTAAATCATCCCTTCACCCCTCTCCCTACAGTGCAGACACAATATAAAAAAGGAGAATTTAATAAATAAAAATTTACAAAACACACACCAATTTTCAGTATATAAGTATTAAAATTCTAAATAGTAAAAAAAATTAAACTGATATATGCGGTATTTGCATAGTACTTGATATATTCTCAGGAAACTCCTGGAAGTGGGGACATTTTATTGGACATTAAGTTTAAAAAGTTGCCAGGTTGGAGCTGCAGCGTTGGCCCTCTCTCCAGGTTTGGCATGTTGGGTGGGTTGATAGATCCGCAGGAGGCTCTTGTAGATTAAAAAAAGAAAAAAAAAACTCGTCCTTACAGTTAACAGGGTGTAGTAGTAACGGCGGTGCGGTTACGTAATCATATTGTGCGAGTCGGCGGCTGTAAACAGGCCTTTCGGGAACAGAGTTAGCAGCCCGGCCCCCGGGCTTTGCTGATTCGCCGAACACATGCACATGCCAATGGACTCAATCCAGCTTTTGTCTCACATGTCCTGTGTGATCGAAAGCGCTTTTTCTTTTTTTTTGCCGTACATTCCACACGCCGCACATTGTCTTCTTCTTCTTCAAAAAAAAAAAAAAAAAAAAAGCCGCTGGTGGCGGGGTTCAGTTGTTCTCGACACCGAGGAGAATTTGTGCCCCTGCAGTTGTTTGTACCCGGTTCTCGCAGGAGGTCTGAAAGAAGCCAGAACCCACCAGTGACCAGTCATAGTATAATAACTGCGTTGCAGATTTCGGTTGCGTTGCTGGTCCTGTAGCTTCTTTAGTCACCTTGCAGTGGTCTGCCCTTTTTAGTATTTCATCCATTTACAATTTGAAATTGTGCAAAAAACATATAGTGTTCTGGAAATTAAATGTCCCACTGGGGTTCGCAGGCATAACATGTCAGCCACCCCCACCCCCCGTTTCCCTTCACAAAACGCATTCAGGGTCGGGGGCACGTGAAAAGCAGCACAGCGGCTAAACAAGTCCTGACCATTCGCTCACCTGACAGCACTTTCTGTCAGTGGTGTGGGGCCATCTGGGACCTTCTCGCCACCCTCTAGCTTGCGGTGCATTTTGGGCGTGTTCAGGATTCTGTAGGGAGGCTGTGATGACGATGACAGCACATCAGGAGGTCTTCATTAAGATGAAAAAATGGGCCAAATGGGATTATCCGGGCTGTAATAGTTTTTTTTTTTTTTTTTTTTTTAAACCACCTTTTTAATCGACTTCTCCTGCTCAGATCGTGCGTGAGGGGGTCCTTTTTTTTTAGCTCCACTAAAGTGAGAGCTCAGCCATCAAAAAAACCACCTGAGCCCTGGTTAGACCTTCTAATTAAACCCTAATGTAATGTCAGTCGGAATTAACGGCTGCAAGCTGACTGACTGTAGGGGCTGTAAATTGAAGGTGAAGTTGAGCTTTATTGTCATTTCAGCTATATACGTGTTAAACTGTACATAGTGAAACAAAACGTTTCTCCAGAACCTGGCGCTACATGTAACATTTGAACGATTAGACAAAGTTACACACTGACATAAAGTGCACGTGTGCAACACAGACAAAATGGGGTACATAAGGTGCAAACAGGGGACACAGGCAGTGCAAGAATAACATGTAGACAACAATGAGACAGACAGCGATAAACTAGTAAAGTATATAATAAATGTGCAAAGTAAAATAGTGCAAATAATGCTGTGCAAAATGGAACGGTGCATTAGTAGATGGTATTACAGACAGATAATATTACAATATAACAGAGGTAGTGCGAGTGTGTGAATGTGTCAGTCCAGAGGGGTGTGTCCCTGAGAGTTCAGTTTTCTGATGCCCTGTGGGATGAAATTAGACACGTTAGACTCAAATTTCTGAGAAATGTATTCGTGGTCATCTGTCAGACCTGGCCGATCACTTACCGATAAATATTTCAATACAGACCATGAGCCATGTGTTAATTAATACAGTTGCGTTTTTAGCTGTTTAAAAATGTTTAATTATTAAATTGAATGACTACGCTATACCAGTTTCTGGGTGCTCTTATTGCTTACATTAAATTTTTCTGAAATGAAGTGCCTCGTAAGTTATTTTTGTACAATAAAGTGTATATACAGATGTCATCCATCAGTAAGCTGCAGAAAATATCTAATAGCAATTATCTTCGGCAGCTTCTGAGCAAGTATCTGGTCACAGTCCAATGAGAAAAGAAGCTCAAAACCACAATCCGGGGACAAATCCACTGAAGTTTTGAATGTAGTGAAAAGTCTATGAAACTGTGATCACAGAAAACAACTTTATACCCAAATGACCTATGTGGGACATTCACTGTACATTTAAGCATTTACAGAAATCAACTCTCATCCTGTTCTGTTTGGGCTTTCAGCACGGTGACGTCGGCAGTCTTCACAGCTGGAGACAATGTGGTCTCCGGGAGCGACGACCGCACAGTCAAGGTGTGGGACCTGAAGAACATGAGATCGCCGATAGCGACCATCCGCACCGACTCGGCCGTCAATAGGTGGGCTTTGCAGCAGGTGGCCTTTGCTTCATTAACCTGAACTTACTGGTCCTATAGTTGATCAAAATGCATCTTTAGGTGTCTGGGGGTCTTAAATTGTATTTTCCAAAATAAAAGCCTTGAATATCATAATGTCTATGTCTAGTAATCTAGAGTTAAAAGGTCTTAAAATTCCTGCAGACCTAATAATTTTTTTACTAGTAACCTCTAAGTAATTTGGCAAGTTTCAAATATGTGTTTTTTTTGTAATACAAATGAAACAATTTTTCCATTTCTAATCAAATGATAATCTTCAATCTGTCATTAATTAGTCGGTTATGGCGTGTTGTGCATTTCCGGGTTTACCAAGTGCAGTGTGCACATGGAAATGACTCCCTAGTGACTGGCTTTAGTATAGGTAATATACTATATAAATATATATATTTATATAGCCATATATCAGTCAACTATACATAGTTGACCAATGCGGGATGTTTAATTTGATGAAAGTGAGCTTAAAAAGTCTTAAATTTGGCTTCCTTAAACCTGCAGCTACCCTGGTGAGACATGAAATCAGATCTGCATGGATTCTTGTTATGTCTGGTGTTTTAACCCCGCCCTTCACAAACAGGATAAGCGTGTCGTCCACCCAGAGGATCATTGCTCTTCCGCACGACAATCGGCAAGTCAGGCTGTTCGACATGACGGGAGTGCGGCTTGCCCGTCTGCCACGAAGCAACAGACAGGTATAATACAGACACCAGCTAGAAAGAATTGATATGGATTAAAGGACATGGAACGCAATGTGAAATAGAAAAGGTCCACTGGGTCACACTTTGCTGTTTTTTTCCCCAAAAGAGCTCTTTGCTTCAGTGTCTGTTATTTGTGTGTGTGTGTGTGTGTGTGTGTGTTCTGCACAGGGCCACCGTCGTATGGTCTGCTGCTCCGCCTGGAACGAGGAGAACCAGGCCTGCAACTTGTTCACCTGCGGCTTCGACCGGCAGGCCATCGGCTGGAACATAAACATCCCTGCCCTGCTGCAGGAGAAGTGATCCCTGGCCCCGCCCACACACACACACACACACACACACACACACACACACACACACACACACCGCTGGAGCCAGCATGCTTGAACCGATAAACACACACACCTGCACAACAGGATCCTCAGCTTCCTTCTACTGTGAAAGTCGCATTAGATGCAGGTTTTTGCGTGTGGTGTGAAGCCAGGTTAGATCTACACCGTCTGGACGCTTGATGTACTGTGCGTGTTTGTTTACACACAAATAAATCCGGTAATCGCACACACTCACATTTTGCTCCGCAGCGACCTGCCTGTTCGTAGTCGGGCAGGAAGAAATCATTCCAAGTTGCTGCTGTGCTTCATGCTGTCGTCTGGGTAGTGGCTCATTTACAGAAAATGTCTGCTGTCATGTGTCACAAGTCTGCAGTGTTCAACAATTTTGCATTCTGTTTTATTTTTATTTTAGGACTTATCACAGTATTTCCTAGTCCATCCCATCTTCTCTTTTAAAAGTTTCAAACACAAGTCCATACTGAACTAGAAACTATTTGAAATGAGCCGTGCAATAGTTGAAAAGGTGAAGTGATGAGCCTGAACCTCCACAGACATCTCATCACGTGATCACAAGATGGTTTCAGTCTGAATGAATGAAGCCCTGAATGTGAACGACGGCAATGCTTGATTTCAGCTCGTGTGATCACTGTTACCATTCACACTTGTTGACATGAGCTGTGCTGGGATAGTATTGAATAGGCCGTTGCCTATATGCAGTGGAGGCTCCGCCTCCTGACCCACCTCTGCATAAACCCCATAAATAACTTTTATTTGTCTCTGCCGTGGAAATGAAAAAAAATTTTTTTTTTTTTTTAAATCGCTGTCAGATGAAACATGGTCACATGATATATAAATCGATTTTTTTTTTCTGTGTGTATGAGTTTTTACTGTAGATCCAGAGGCGTAGCTTTCAGGTTTTTATGCATTTGTTCGTAGATTCTTCAAAATGCCACACTGTCAGAAGCGCAAATGTCTTCTAGCGTCAAGGACGTGACCTGTATTGTATGTATATTCCAACCAAATGGCACAAGATTCTAGAAATAAATACGCTACTTGAAAAAAAAAAACTGCTGTCCAATTCTTTTCTTTTTTTGCTGTAGAACACCTTAATTCAAATAGTTATTTTGCCCCCTCAGCCAGCTGTACTTTTAAAGCATATTTTGTATTTAAAAAAATCAAACCATATGAATTTGAGTCACATTTTATTCATAAATTAATCTTTGAACAACCAGCCAATGTACCATTTCATAAGGTTGCTGCAGGAATCCTAGACCAATCAGGTTCTCCCTTTCATGAAGTACCACCCAGGGGGAACCTGGCAAGCTCCTGATTCACTGCCTGTCCTATCCTCACTTTTTATGACATGGTCAGGGTGTATTTAAAATATACATTTGAATTAATATTCTTCAGTTTTGGATTGAAAAGAAAATAACTTCATAACACAAAAACACGTCCAGAAGGTAGACACTATAGCGGCAGTCTGGAGAGTTCAACGTTCTGCAGGCATTCTGCTCTATAGGCTTCTGTTCAGTTTTGCTGGGTCAAAGCTTTAGATACAATAGTGGTCGTATAGAGAAGGTGGCGGTTAAACTGGCTGGCGCTGCAGCAGCTTTTTTTTTTTTTAACAATGACTAAGCCTACCACCGTGAACCTGGCTGGAGTAGACCCATGTTCATGGCTCATGGATGACCTCCTTAATGAGTTGGACTGTTTGAAGAGATTCTATAGGTCATCTGGAGATGCTTAGAAATGTTACTAATAGTTTTAGTTTAATATAAGCATATATATATGTGTGTGTGTGTGTGTGAGATATATAGAGCAAGGAAGTAAACAGTTCTCTATTTACTTCAGTGATAATAATACTGTGTAACAGTATTTAAAATAGTGTACAGCCTAAATTAAATATTGGCAATAGCTTATTGGCATATTATTGGCATATCTTACCCAATTTAATATATTATCCAGAAATACAGTAATATATTTAACACATTATATAATATATTGAAGTCGATTTATACCTTGGATACCAAGTCTTGCATATAGTTAAAATGCTTCTATACTACCATAACAGGCAATATCCCACTTCTGTGTTCGCACCATACCCACCCAATCAAAATGTAAATACGCTAACATGCAAGAGTCTATCCTAGTTTTCAATTCTCCACTATTCCAGAGAATAATATGAATTCTTTCATATTATTATTAAGAGGGTGTAAAGGTACAATTGCCACAGGCCTTTAAAGATGAATTGGTTCTTTTTTTACATGACTCCACGCCTCTTTTCTGTTTCGCTGGTTCAGGACGCCACACAGAATGTGAGGTCCTTCTTCTCTGGGGTCAGTCAGGTATAAAAGTAAGTGTCACAGCGGTGATACGACATCCAGCAACCTGACAGCTCTGAACATGAGTGCTACCACCACCACCACCAGCCCTACCAACATGAACATGGGCAGGGTAAGTAAAACTAGCTAATTCTTTGACCAATTATTGAATTACCTGCCTAGATGTGTTGCCGTCATTTAACAAAATTTATTTTGACTTGTTTCAGGTCACCTTCTACGAGGACAGGAACTTCATGGGACGTTCCTGGGACTGTATGGGTGACTGTTCTGACATGCACTCCTACATGAGCCGCTGCCACTCCTGCAGGGTGCACAGTGGCTGCTTCATGGTCTACGATGGCATGAACTACATGGGTAACAGCTACTTCATGAGGAGGGGCGAGTACGGTGACTACATGAACATGTTTGGATGGAACAACTGCATCAGGTCCTGCCGCTATATCCCCATGGTAAATATATATTTCTGAACAAAAGGGAACGATTATTGCATTGAATTACTTTGTCATAATTGCTTATGCCAATTGTCCAACAGTACAGAGGAAACTACAGAATGAGGGTCTACGATAGAAATGACTTTGGAGGCCAGATGCACGAGTTCATGGACGACTGTGACAACTGCATGGACCGCTACCGCATGAACGGCTGCATGTCCTGTCATGTGATGGACGGCCACTGGCTCATGTACGAGCAGCCCCACTACAGAGGCAGGATGTGGTACTTCGGACCTGGACAGTACAGGAACTTCATGAATATGGGCTGGGGCAACATGCGCTTCATGAGCATGAGGCGTGTCATGGATTCTTGGTACTAAATTATTAATAAATTATAATGAATTAAAATGATCCGTTCTTTGCTTCTCTTTATTCTCAACTTTATATGTGTGACCAGTAATGTTTTATGCTTCAATGTGTTTTATCAAATTACACATCAGTGTCTTAACATTTCTCACAAAATCGTTAAACATCTACACTGTATTAGAACTCTTTGAGTCTGGATTGCCACAGAGTTTGGTACTTGGACCTATTCTATTTTCTCAAATCTTTCATACTTCCTATTGGTAGTTTGTACTGTGAAAAAAACATTCTGGTTTCTTGGCCAGATTCAAATAAGATTCCCCTTTTGCCCCATTCTCTGAATTTTATATTGTATTCCCAGTTCCAGTCAAACTCCAGCCACTACCAGTATGTCCCTGAGCAAGAGACCGTCAATGTAAAGGTTTAGTGTACAGAGTACCATGGTTAAACACAGCTAGTTCAGGGACCGATGCCTTACTTTCCATAACCGCTTAGTCCTGTTACACACAGCCAATTCGGAGTCGCCTATCAACCATGGTGGGTGGAAATTGGAGTACCCGGAGGAAACCCACAGAGCATGCACTCTGCACACACAACGTCTGGGATTTGAACTCAGTGTGAGGCCACGCAACTGTGCCGAGAAGGGGCTTGGACGAGATATACTCTGATATACTCTGTGTATGAGGAGGAAACTGGCTACAGTA
The DNA here is from genome assembly GCF_900700375.1 of Denticeps clupeoides. Taxonomy (NCBI): domain Eukaryota; kingdom Metazoa; phylum Chordata; class Actinopteri; order Clupeiformes; family Denticipitidae; genus Denticeps; species Denticeps clupeoides. The sequence continues at coordinate 37,178,360 of NC_041708.1, forward strand.
TAACCATCTGAACTGCTATTTTCATAAACCTGAACTAGTTATGGTCCACTAGCCGGGTCACAGAGAAGCCCAGAGGCTGTGCCCATTCTGGGGTTCAGGCATGGCATGCCATTGTTGCTTTAGGTGCTTTCACACCTAGTGCAGTTGGTTTTGACCCGTGTGAACACAGTAATCGCATCGGGAACCACAAAAAAAAAAAGAAGCCAACTCTGGTGTGGCCCGCATGGTGAGAACGCGTATCAAATTAAAACAGGACCAAATGCTATCACATGATTTGAGAACAGTGAGTTATGGGTAAATTTACTTTTGTAAATACATCTGACCAATCAGCAGAGAGAAAGTTCTTGTGTGATTTGAAGCTACACATTTTGGTGCGCTTTGAATTTTTCCTGTGTGAAAGGAAACTGAACCAAGAGGAAAATTAGATAATGTTCAAACCTGATTCAGACAAAATCAAACAGGTGTGAAAAGTGCCCTTTGACTCCAGGATCTTGTTTTTCTGTTGCCATGTGAGTAGTACCATGTAATAGTTACAGTACAGGACAAAAGTTTGGACACACCTTCTCATTCAAAAAGTTTTCTTTATTTTCATGACCATTTAAATTAGTAGATTCTCACTGAAGGCATCAGAACTATGAATGAACACATGTGGAGTTATGCACTTAACAAAAAGTGGAGACCTGGCCTCCACAGTCACCGGACCTGAACCCAATCCAGATGAGCTGGACCAACAAGTGCTAAACACCTCTGGGAACTCCTTCAAGACTGTTGGAGAAGCATTTCAGGTGACGACCTCTTGAAGCTCATCGAGAGAATGCCAAAAGTGTGCAAAGCAGTAATCAGAGCAAAGAAACTAGAATATAAAACATGTTTTCAGTTATTTCACCTTTTTTTGTTAAGTACGTAACTCCATATGTGTTCATTCATAGTTTTGATGCCTTCAGTGAGAATCTACCAACGTAAATGGTCATGAAAATAAAGAAAACACATCGAATGAGAAGGTTTGTCCAGACTTTTGGCCTGTACTGTATGTATAATGGAAGATAATTTCAAATAATGCTTCAATGCAAAAAATGCAACATTTTGCCTCTCCATTTTTTTCTTTATTGGAAGAATTATTTTATTTTTTTATTATTTATGAAACCAATTTGCTAAAAACACTTGCCAAGCAAGGGAAATAATAATAGCCTCTCAAATTTTGCTTTAGAAAAATTCTAAATATCTATTTGTATATATTTTTTATGCCAAATAAATTCACAGTAAAGATTAAATAATTAACACTTCATAATATTATTCAGCATGCTCAAATTCAACTTGCAAAATTCACGATCAGAAAATTAATTCAGTGTAATAATACAGCAAATTAAGCATGAGCAATCGATCAGTGATCATCTCAACACAGCATCCAGCCAATTGTGTTACGCACACAATCAAGGGATGCACCGATATGTGCTAGAGTGTTAGATATGATAAAGGTCATTTAAACAGTATGTTTATTAATCTGTATCAAATGTACAATGAATATTTTTTTAAATAGCTGAATGTGCTTTAGAATTCCTATTATTGCATCTGTTGAATTGAATTATATTTACCTTTACCTTCAGATATGTACTAAGAACAACTAAAAAAACAAACCTTCTGTTGGGTCTTTGTAAGTGGCACCATTGTTTCAAAGACCATGGAGTTCTACACAAATGGAGAATACATCAACATGTGAGCTGAATATAGAACCTGTATACAGTACCAATAAAATACATTGTGGGGAAAAATGTCTATGTTGACTGTACTTTTTATGTTTACCTCTTTTTCACTTAGCCACGTCAGGATTTTTCTCACAATAGGAGGTACTTGTATATGGGGGCTTTCCAGGTATAAATATACGGTTTTCTACCTCCATGATATCAGTGCAGCAAGAGCAGCCTAACAGCTCAGAAAGATGGGTAAAAAGAACACCCCTGCCAACATGAACTCCGGAAAGGTAAGAAAATTTCAACATTTCATGACTTGAAATATCACTGTTAGTAATGTATGCAATCGGTAACAATGAATGCAAAACCTTCCAGGTCACCTTCTACGAGGAGAGGAACTTCATGGGACGTTCCTGGGACTGTATGGGTGACTGTCCCGACATGCACTCCTACATGAGCCGCTGCCACTCCTGCAGGGTGCACAGTGGCTGCTTCATGGTCTACGACCAGGCCAACTACATGGGTAACGGCTACTTCATGAGGAGGGGCGAGTACGGTGACTACATGAACATGTTTGGATGGAACAACTGCATCAGGTCCTGCCGCTATATCCCCATGGTAAATATGTCTTTCTGACCAAAAGGGAACGATTATTGCATTGAATTACTTTGTCATAATTGCTTATGCCAATTGCCCAACAGTACAGAGGAAACTACAGAATGAGGATCTACGAGAGGGATAACTTCGGAGGCCAGATGCACGAGTTCATGGACGACTGTGACAACTGCATGGACCGCTACCGCATGAACGGCTGCATGTCCTGTCATGTGATGGACGGCCACTGGCTCATGTACGAGCAGCCCCACTACAGAGGCAGGATGTGGTACTTCGGACCTGGAGAGTACAGGAACTTCATGAATATGGGCTGGGGCAACATGCGCTTCATGAGCATGAGGCGTGTCATGGACTCTTGGTACTGAAGAAATTAATAAAATACATTATTGAATATGAGTATTTTGGATTTTTTTTTCTTTTTTGAAGTAACCTTTTTTTTATTAAAATTGCCAATTTTCAAACAAATAAAAACTAAATTTGTATTAAGACATTATTAATATATAAAAACAGATTATTTGACTTGGTGCTACATGTAACATTTGAACGATTAGACAAAGTTACATACCGACATAAAGTGCACGTGTGCGACACCAACAAACTAGGCTACATACAAGAGACACAGGCAGTGCAAGAATAAAAATGAACAAAAAACATGTAGACAACAGTGAGTCAGACAGCGCTAAACAGATTAAATGAATAATAAATGTGCAAAGTTAGAGACACATGGATTACAACCTCATATTAGCAATTGAGGTTAGCAGACGAGAGGGTCCAAACTAGTGCTGTAATTCTTGGCGACGCAATTTTTATCGCTTTAGTCGGGGTCAGGTCGAGCTCGCGAAGTAATGATTGATAAGTGTTTAGCACATGATATTTCCTCCAGTCCGGCCGAATCGCAGCTTGGTTGTGCATCGTACAGTGTACACGATGTTCGATCACGACTCACCCCTCCCTTTCTGAAGTTCAAGTAGCAGAACATGGAATCGCACATCTTAAGTTTGGCACTCGTAGACTGTTCTTGTCTTGTCGGATTTTGTCGGGCTTGGGCTGAATTCTGTCGTCTTCGGGTCCGGCCCAACATTTTAGGCCCGATTTCAGCTCTAGTCCGTACTACGGCCCAACTGCCAACTGCAGCCCACAATCCATTTTTAAATGGCCCACTGCTATTTAAAAAAATATAAGGAAATATGGGACACACATAACATTTGTTCAACCATATTGTACTTCTTAGTTTCATCCCAAGGTAGAGCTATTGCTCTGATCAAAGCAACATCATTACACAACAAGCGTAACCATAACCAAAAAAAAGATTTTGTTTAACGTGAGCAAAAATGGCAGAAGCAAAGAAATGCAAAATAGCAAGTGAATGCAGAAAATTCCAGACACAGTTGGAAAATAATATAGTGGCGCTTCAGTGTACGTGAACGGGTGTGTGGCGGTCCTAGCGAAGCTTCAGCGTGCATGAACAGGGGGAATTGATGGTCGAAAGAGGCCACAGTTCACCACTTACGAAGCAAGGTGTAAAATTTGTAAATACTGTAAATGCCAAGTATTCAGTAGAGGGATGAGTAATAGGCGATTAAACATGCTATTATTTTCCTGGCAAATTAAACGAATAAAGAAAAATCTATATTTCTATATTAATAGTAATGATGTGCTTATATTGAGGGGTAATTATATCGGCTGGATCAGATTTTTTCAGGGATCATGACCCATCTCACCCACTCACAAATTATACTTATGGATGACACTACGAAACCAAGCATGTGAGCCAATATAACTCACTTCTATAACTGGCTGGCCCAGACATTTATATATTTTTCTATATGTGGCCCTCATTGAAAAAGTTTTTGACACCCCTGAGTTAGAGGAGAGCCCCCCGGAGCAATTCAGAGTTAAGTGTCTTGTTTAGGGAGACAATGGCAGTTTGAATGGGGGTTTGAACCTGGGTCTTCTGGTTTATAAGCGAGTGTGTGGCCCACTAGGCTACTACCACCCAGGCATTAACGTTTAGCATGCCCAGCAAAATGGTCTGACAGCAACTGCTTTCGCACCAGTACACTTTTTTTCTTCTGTAAACCATCTCATACAACTGAATCCACAACGGTTGGATTAAATGGAGACAACGAAGTAAGAAAAAAATTAAGCACAACACTAAAGAGTTAATAAAACAGCTTCTGAAATAAAATGTGTGAGACATTTAGCCTGTTTGAATGGATTAGTCCCATATTGACTTTTCACAGTAGGATGAAATGCATATCCAGACAGACCACAGAGGCCATCGACCACAACAGCCAACCCTACAGAAGAACATATGGTTGAGGATATCAAATGAGAACACATACACGTCTGCTTAAACCAAAACTAAGAAACAAGCCAGCAATACTCTTTTGGTAACACAATTTGGGTTAAAAACCAGCCAAATGGACTATGTGGCTTAATCCACTAGCAACAATAATCAAAAATTTGTCTTCTATCATTATCTGGGCAATATGAGTGAACTCCCTTCAACACAACTGTGATCAACAACCTCAAAAAAGTCCCTATATCAACGCCACATCAGAATTTGCTTATATCCCAGAGGGATATTTGCTTATATCCCAGAAGGTTTTGCATTAACTGGAATCATAACCTGGCAATCTCAAATCTCAAATCTCAAAATTAAACACTGTATACTTTACATGAATCAATCCTTGGCAACAATAATGAGTAGAAGTCAACCAAACATTCTGTTTCTTTTTACTTATTTTGACCAGTACAGCATGTAAAAGCACTGAGTAGTGCTACCATCAGGTAAAACCTTTGTTTTGTTTGATTTTCTAGCATTTTCTAATGTATATTGACTATAGTTTTCTAATGTATATTGACTATATAGTTTTGTTTAATGTCGGCCCTTTATTTTTGTGAGAAAGAAGACATAATTAGGAAGCAATTTCTTCTCTTTGAAAGCCACTATTCCTGCCAGGTCAGGTTTTTACACATAATGGGAGGCACTCATCCTTTGGGTTAGGCCAGGTATAAAAGTAAGGGTTACACCATCAGGAGGACAGTGCAGCAACAGCAGCCTAACAACTCAGAATCACCATGAGTAACAGCCCCAGCAACATGAACATGGGCAGGGTAAGAAAATTATGGATTTATTTATGTTTTAACCATGATAGTTTAAGAGTGTGTATGACTATTATGATTTTCAAATCCATTCCAGGTCACCTTCTACGAGGAGAGGAACTTCATGGGACGTTCCTGGGACTGTATGGGCGACTGTTCTGACATGCACTCCTACATGAGCCGCTGCCACTCCTGCAGGGTGCACAGTGGCTGCTTCATGGTCTACGACCAGGCCAACTACATGGGTAATGGCTACTTCATGAGGAGGGGCGAGTACGGTGACTACATGAACATGTTTGGATGGAACAACTGCATCAGGTCCTGCCGCTATATCCCCATGGTAAATATATATTTCTTACAAAACAACAATTATTGCATTGAATTACTTTGTCATAATTGCTTATGTCAATTGCCCAACAGTACAGAGGAAACTACAGAATGAGGATCTACGAGAGGGATAACTTCGGAGGCCAGATGCACGAGTTCATGGACGACTGTGACAACTGCATGGACCGCTACCGCATGAACGGCTGCATGTCCTGTCATGTGATGGACGGCCACTGGCTCATGTATGAGCAGCCCCACTACAGAGGCAGGATGTGGTACTTCGGACCTGGAGAGTACAGGAACTTCATGAATATGGGCTGGGGCAACATGCGCTTCATGAGCATGAGGCGTGTCATGGACTCTTGGTACTAATATGTAACATTAAATAAACATTAATCTGCAGAGGCAAAATTATTTTTGTTCTTCATTTTTCTCAGCTAACAGTTTAAACACACAACTACAAAAGAATGAATGACTTTGAAATAATTGTCTTTGGAGAAATTGTTTTCACAAAATGCATATCAGAATTAAACAATGTTATGTAAATTAGGTAAATTAATTTCCCCCCTGGGATGTCTTATGAACCTTTGCATAGTTTTATTACCTAAAATAGCAAATGTACATTCACAGAGTGACTATCAATATACTATCAGTAGTTACAGGGATAGTCCTGGTAGTAAATAAATTTTCTTGGCCGATTCCAATTTCCAATTTCATGAGCCAATACAAATGAAAATCTTTTCTTCTGTAATGCAAAATTTTATTTTCACAAGCACAAAACTGAATAAATAAATGCACAAATAAGAATTTTAAACAATAATTGGTGCAGTAAGGACAAATGGACAACCTGAATTGCCATAAGAAAGGTTGCTACATTGTTTGGCACATTGAAGGTGTTGAATACTGTAAAAAAAATATATACTTACTGTAAGCTACATATGCGTATCCATACACAGTTGCTTTTTTAGCATTTGTACTTGTGTCCATAATGTGTGTCGCAATCTGTATTGTGTACTCCCTACCACCAAGGATCAGTGTCAAGGCTGCAAACCAAATAAAATGAAAACCTGTATCTTAAAATAGTCATCTGTTGAGTGCAGATCTCGCAACACTGCCCATATAAAATTTTTTGCGTATGAGCACCAAAACTAATGCAAAGAACACAGGATATGGACTGCAGCTGTACTTATTTACATACATACGTAGTTAACAACAAGTATACCTTAACAAGTATACCAACAAGTATACCTTAACTGTGCAAGAGACCACCCCTTTGATGCCCTGACAATGGATGGGGCAGATAGGGCCCCCTTTGACCCCCTGACAATGGATGGGGCGAATGGGCTTCAGGAATGGGGGTGTTTCGTTAATAATTTTATTATTAGTGTTGTTGTTGTTACTATAAACTGCTCAAACTTGTGGAACAAAAGATTTGATACTTGACACAGACAATTCAATAAAACTATTTAGCCTATTTGGAGAGAGAGACGATTATAATGTAAGAATATGTCAGTCATCCTGTGATTACGAAATCCTGTGAAACCTAGACTACTTGTTCTGAAAAGGTGTTGTCAGTGAACAGGATTTACTTTACTTTACTTTACTTTACTTTGCAGATGCTTTTATCCAAAGCGACGTACAGGAGGAAGACATCAGCAATTTTCATTCGATTTCTATAGATTTTGAGTTAACAAAACTAAGAGCCCTGATAAGGCCTAACTTGTTGGAAAAAGAACATGCTTGGAAATTGTTAAGTGCTAGACGAAGGAAATATATATATATTTTGTGCAGTGTTTATGCATGTGCGTGTGTAGGTGTTAGATTTGTCTGAAATACTTTTTGAATAAGTGGGTTTTTAAGTGGGATTTAGGCTAAACTTAAGGCTACAGACACTTAGCATTGAATAACTTATGCTAAATATCTGGGCAACATTCTCTAACAGCAGTCAAATTATCATTGTTTGTGTCAAACAAGTTGAGAATATGTTGTAACGATGAAACAGAAGCACTAAGTTCATGGTGAGGCGTAACCGAGCCACAGGAACCGCGATGTGATAACACGTGTCGTCAACGAAAAATGAAGATACATTTTGTATAATTTTTATCATGCAAACCATATTTAGTCTAACCACCAGAGGCTAGCGTCCGTTTCAACTCCGCACCTCCTCATCAAATTCTGTCTCTCACTGATCGAAATGCATCACTTGACTGCACATGTACCCACACGAGCCCGTTTAAAAACCTTTTAAACATGGCTGCGGCATAAAACTTTGTGAAGAAGGTGGCAAAGAGACTGCGACGTTTGCAGTGTTTGGAAAACGGGCAGTAATACGCAGATCCTCCTACCCTAGTACTCAGGAGTGGGGGACGGCCTATAAACTCACAGTGAGATAAAAAAAATAAATTAAGTCCTATATAACCCATCACAAACATCACCTGAAATTCTGACTGCTTAACATCTGGTTAGAATTTGGTTAGGTCTGAATTGGTTAGAAAATCTTCTTTTACTTGTGGCATGAATCTATTTCCAGAGGCCTCTCTTTCATTTTGCTGGATCAGCACTCTACACAGAAAGGGAGGTACTTATTCTTTAGTTTTGTTCAGGTATAAAAGTAAGGGGTCCAGCAGCGACATTATGTTCAGCAAGAGCAAAGCAGCAGCTGTGTAAAAAATGAGTACCTCCAGCTCCACCAACATGAACATGGGCAGGGTAAGTAAAAGGTAGTTCATGTATTTTTCAGTCCGGTTTTCTTTTATCGTAATGTCATGTGACTGTTTCGACTTGCTTTAGGTCACCTTCTACGAGGAGAGGAACTTCATGGGACGTTCCTGGGACTGTATGGGTGACTGTGCCGACATGCACTCCTACATGAGCCGCTGCCACTCCTGCAGGGTGCACAGTGGCTGCTTCATGGTCTACGACCAGGCCAACTACATGGGTAACAGCTACTTCATGAGGAGGGGCGAGTACGGTGACTACATGAACATGTTTGGTTGGAACAACTGCATCAGGTCCTGCCGCCATATCCCCATGGTAAATAACAAAACAACAAATTCAAGATCAGCTTGAAAATATCCATGTTGTAAAACAAATAACATGAATATTTCTTTACATTAACTATCCAGTACAGAGGAAACTACAGAATGAGGATCTACGATAGAAATGACTTCGGAGGCCAGATGCACGAGTTCATGGACGACTGTGACAACTGCATGGACCGCTACCGCATGAACGGCTGCATGTCCTGTCATGTGATGGACGGCCACTGGCTCATGTACGAGCAGCCCCACTACAGAGGCAGGATGTGGTACTTCGGACCTGGAGAGTACAGGAACTTCATGAATATGGGCTGGGGCAACATGCGCTTCATGAGCATGAGGCGTATCATGGATTCCTGGTACTAAATTGAAAAATTCAATAAAATATTTTAGACAACAGTTAAGTCTTTAACTTGGGTATCTATATACACATTTTTCACATAACCACAATTAACCTTTTATCCTAATTTGAAAGTGAAGTGATTGTCATTGTGAAACACTGCATCACAGCACATGGTGACACAACAAAATGTGTCCTTTGTTTTTAGCCCATCATCCTGAGTGAGCCATGACAGGTCATTTGATCAGTGGCACCTTGGCGTATTGGGATTGAACCGGCACTTTAAGATTACGGGGTCGCTTCCTTAACTGCTAGGCCACCACTGCCCCATCATCTAAATTTCTTAAAAAAAAAATTTTTTTTTGCTAAAGGAAAATGGAGGACATAATCCAGGGCAGAATGAATATCTGAAAGTGATGGTTTTGTCATTGTGATACCCTGCAGAGCACAGCAAATGGTGCACATAATGAGATGTGTCCTCTGCATTTAACCAATCACCATTAGTGAGAAGTATGCAGCCATAAAAGGTGCCCTGGGAGCAGTGTGTTGCAAGGCCACTTCCTTACCAACTGTACCTTGGGAAGGAGTCTGTTTCTGCCCAGTTTAACCTGAACACTAATACAATTCTTAGAGACAGCACAAAATGGGTTTAAGAGAGACTGATCCGGTCTGCGACTTTTGCTTAATCTGATTCATCAACTCCAGTTGTTTTGGGAACTATAGCAGTTTTCATCCAAAACTAGTTAAGAAAGCAGCAGGTAGCTACTCAAAGATGAACATCACAGAGGTTGTGGGGTACCTCAAGGGTCAATTTTATGCCTACTGTTATTCCTAATTTATCAAAGAGTTGATCATGCCCAATAATTCCTACGTCTTGTACACATATGGGAGGGAACATAATCATGACATGCCAACACTACACAGTAGCCAAATGTTACACATGGGTGTATAAACATCTTGAACAGTAGCCCATCATCTAAAACTCAATCCCACCAAAACCAAACTAAAATTAATTCCAGCATTCATTCTTCACTAAATCATGATCTTGCTATCTACCTGAACAACTCTCAGATCTCTCCTTCTGCAACAGCATGGAACCTTGGACAACCAACTCTCCTCGACTCAGATCATCAATCTATCCCATTCATGTACATTCCATCTCTACAATATCAAGAGGGATCCACCCTTATCTATCATCACAGGACACCCAGAAACTCGTTCATTCCCTAGTAATCTCACTACTGGATTACTGTAACTTCCTTCTAGCAGGTCTACCTCTGAGTTGCATCAAGAAAGTATTGAGAAAAGGTGGTAAATACTTATGTACATGTGCTTTTTTTTTTTTTTTTAAAGTAAACTTTTTCACATTGTCATTATGGGGTGTTGTGTGTAGATTTCTAAAAAATACATTTGATCCATTTTGGAATAAGATCATAACATACCCAAATGTGGGAAAAGTTATGCATTGTGAAAACTTTCGTAGGGTTAGAGAATGAGCAGGACTGTTATGTAAGGGTGGTAGTAGCCTAGTAGCTAAGACACTCGCTTACGGACCAGAAGACCACAAAGTCACAGCTCCATTGTGTCCATGAGCCAAACACTTAAGTGTCTCCAGGCAGACTGTCCCTGTAACTACCAATTGTAGGGCTATCTGGGTGAAGGCGTCCGCAGTGGTGGAGGAAGTACTGAAGCTTAGTACTTAAGTAAAAGTACAAGTAACCTGCAAAATATGTACTCAAGTAAAAGTAGAAGTGCTACATCAACAATCTTACTTAAGTAAAAGTCCTAAGTACTTACTTTTAAATTTTTAAGTAAAAGTACTCACACAATGGTTTGTCTCAACATCTGGGGTTTGCCATTTTGTAAAAGCATAGTACATATACTGACTTATGCCTGTACTGATGTCATTGCTCGTAATAATTACAAGCAATTATACAGTATATGTGTATTGGAAAGTTTGGTGTGCTTATTGTGCGTGCACTCTGCAATACTGTGTGTACCTTAGAATTATGTGGATGACAAGTTATCTACTAGGTATGACAGATAGAAGGAGAGACTGAAGGAGGTTCAGATAGAAGGACGTTGTATTGAAAATGTTAAAAAAGAAAAAAAAACTAAAGAACAAACGTGAACTAGTTCATTTTCTGAGCTGTGAACTTGGTTCAAAATTTAAAAAAATTAACTATGAACGTGAACTAGTTCTTTTTCAGTGTGAACTGGCACAACACTGAGCTGGACATTATGTTAGCAAAGACATTAAGCTATCTTCTATGAGCTAATAACCAGTTTTATCCTACCACCGTGTTAAAAAAATTATGAAGCTACACTGGTGTGGTTTATATACTATTTCTGTATGTCAGCATACATTTCGCTAGATAATAGTAACATAACATGTCATAACATACCCAAAAGCATAGCATACCATAGCATAGCTTATCTCTATATGTTTTTTCAAATCTGAAGGGGAATTTTTAAATGCCAACAATTCTTTATATTGAGGCAGGCATGGGATGCAAAGAAATCGCAAGGACTCATTCTTTGCTCCTTTGTACTATGGAGCTAATAGTTTTGTCATAATATTAGCTCCATAGTCTGGGTCCATGTTGAACGTCTCGTCTACCAGCTCGTCTACCATCATTGGAGCTAATAAATAAAGTAAAGTAAAGTAAAGTAGGCAAACAATTTTTTCATGCAAGATTTTGAGGAAATTATGTTCATAAAATGTAACGAGTAACGGCATAAATTGTTGAAATGTAGTGGAGTAGAAAGTACAGATAATTGCCGCAAAAAGTATGCATTATTATTTTTACTCAAGTAAAGTACAGATGCGTAAAAATGTACTTAAGTACAGTAGCGAAGTACAAATACTTTGTTACATTCCACCACTGGGCGTCCGTTAAATGCTGTAGATGTAAAAAAAAAATAATAATAATAATCTGATTATGACTAGAGCCATCCAACTATTCTACACGTTTCCGCATTTAGAGACCAGGTGGCATTCAGATGTCCATCTCAAACCACCCATCCTTACCACCTTTATAGAGGGACCATTGAGAGCATTCTGACCAGCTGCATCTCTGTCTGGGACCTGCAACATATTTGACCGCAAGGCCCTACAGTGAGAAGATCATCGGAGTCTCTCTTCCCTCCATAACAGACATATCAGGGAAGCCACCAGCATTGTGAAGGACACAGCCCTCACATGCACTCTTCACATTTACATTTACAGCATTTATCAGACGCCCTTATCCAGGGCGACTTACAATCAGTAGTTACAGGGACAGTCCCCCCCTGGAGCAACTCAGGGTTAAGTGTCTTGCTCAGGGACACAATGGTAGTAAGTGGGATTCGAACCCGGGTCTTCTGGTTCATAGGCGAGTGCGTTACCCACTAGGCTACTACCACCCTATTCACCCTCCTATCATCTGGAAAAAGGTACCAAAGCATTCGGGCCCTCACTGCCAGACTCTGCAACAGCTTCATCCCACAGGCCATCAGGGACCTGAACTCTCAGGGACTCACCCCTGTAAACTGACACCCTCACACACACATATACTCGCACCTCTGTTATTTTTTTTTATTATCTATCTGTAATATAATCTATTCATACATCATTCTTTTTTGATTGTCTATCTGTAATATATTCTACTAATGCACTGTTCCATTTTGCACAGCAATATTTGCACTATTTTACTTTGCACATTAATTATACATTTTACTAGTTTATCGCTGTCTGTGTCATTGTTGTCAACATATTTTTCGTTAAATGTTATTCTTGGACTGCCTGTGTCCCCTTTTTGCACCTTATGTACCCCAGTTTGTCAGTATCGCACACATGCACTTTGCGTCAATGTGTAACTTTGTCTAATTGTTCAAATGTTACATGTAGCACCAGGTTCCGGAGAAACGTTATTTTGTTTCACTATGTACCGTCTAACACGTATATAGCTGAAATGACAATAAAGCACAAATTCAACTTCAACTTCAGATTTAGACACCAAGAGACACACAGATTGTTCCAAGATTGTGGCCGGGTGTTGTGGGGTGAAGAAGCAGAAGTTGTCCCTCAGGGAAGATCGGACCTGGATATCGGGTCGTTCTCAAGTGTCAGAGTAAAGGGCTTGGGAGAGTAAAGGGCTTGGGTGTCCGCTGAACGTCACCTGTCATTTATGATTCTGAAAAAGACCTCATTTGTCCTCTTTTATCCTTGATTATATTTAGTTTTGCAGCATATATCTCTATATTAACCCATTTATGTTATGTTCCCTCCAAATGAATCCTTATCAGGTTTTTGACACTGTGGATGGAAAGTGAGTCACATGACAATGTAGAAACATTTAAAAATAATAATAAAAAAAGGATGCCAGGAGACTGCGGTTATATGGAACCTTCACTACTAACTACGCTTCATACAAGTGGGATAATCCAGCTACTGCATCTCAGATCTCTCTAGACCGTATCACTTTCTTCTCCAAACATCCTTTCAGATGGGAACAAGAAGATGAAGCGTGCTGCTGTCTAACCTGTAATGCTTTGGCTGTTATCCTATCTGAATTGTCTCCTGTGTTATTTACAATGTGCATTTTTTTTTTGTTCTTTTATTATCCGTTGAGGTGGGGTGTGACGGGGTTTGTTAATAAGAATTTCACTGAACAAATGACAAAAAAGCTTTTGAATCCTTGAATACTAAATGAAGCTTTTCTACTTATGAGTTATTCATTTAATTCTATAGGCCTCTTTTCCATTTTGCTGGGTCAGTGCTCTACGCACAATAGGAGGTCCTTATTCTTTGGGTTTGGTCAGGTATAAAAGTAAGGGTTGAAACCACGGTAGTAGGTACAGCAAAGCAGACCCTTACTCTGAAAAAATGAGTACCAGCACCAACCCCACCAACATGAACATGGGCAGAGTAAGTACAATTCATGAAATTCTCGCACACACCAAACTTTTGTTTGATTTCTCTTAACTTTCATTACTTGTTTTAAAGGTCACCTTCTACGAGGACAGGAACTTCATGGGACGTTCCTGGGACTGTATGGGGGACTGTTCTGACATGCACTCCTACATGAGCCGCTGCCACTCCTGCAGGGTGCACAGTGGCTGCTTCATGGTCTACGATGGTGCCAACTACATGGGTAACAGCTACTTCATGAGGAGGGGCGAGTACGGTGACTACATGAACATGTTTGGATGGAACAACTGCATCAGGTCCTGCCGCTATATCCCCATGGTAAATAATAAAACAACAAATTAAAAATCAGATTGAAAAAGTCCATATTGTGAAAAAATATAATTAATATTCTTTACATCAACTAAACAGTACAGAGGAAACTACAGAATGAGGATCTACGATAGAAATGACTTCGGAGGCCAGATGCACGAGTTCATGGACGACTGTGACAACTGCATGGACCGCTACCGCATGAACGGCTGCATGTCCTGTCATGTGATGGACGGCCACTGGCTCATGTACGAGCAGCCCCACTACAGAGGCAGGATGTGGTACTTCGGACCTGGAGAGTACAGGAACTTCATGAATATGGGCTGGGGCAACATGCGCTTCATGAGCATGAGGCGTGTCATGGATTCCTGGTACTAAAACAGAACATTTTTGTATTTGACAAAATCAATCATTAAAATTAACTGGTGAATTCAGCAATGTGATTAATGTGTGATTAATTTTCTTAAATTGACTGGTGACTTGTTTCAAACTTAATTAACATGAACCATCTACACATATTTTCCTATTTTTATTTTGTCAAAAAAATATTTTAGTGTGTTAGAATATATAGAAGAATTCACACATATGCTTGTCTTCCCCTTTTTGGTGCTTTGTCTTACACAAAGGATAATGAGCAACATGAAAGTACAGTCACTGACAAAAGTCTTATCGCTTGTGTACAAATTGACCTCAAGAGTCACTGAAATATATTTCTAATCAAGATTTTTTAAGAAATGAACTGGCTCATTTTATTCCCAACCGCTTTTGTAATAATGTTTCAGTGCAAAACTAAACTGTCAAAAAGTATTCTAATATCCAAAGGTTGGTAAAACCCATTGAGTCAATTTTTGCAGAAATAAGTGTTGTCGCCTTGTCATATGAGCTTCACGTGTGACTAATAATGGATCAATTAGGTCTCAGGTGTGTATAAAAAGAACCCCAGAACCCCACTAGACCTTCACATCAACTGCAACTAGTCTGCTGCAAACATGCCTAAGATTCACCCGGAGACTAAAGTGTTGATTATCAAGAGGCTGAAGACCAGATCCACTGCTGATGTGGCAGACACCTTCAATGTGTCTCAGCATCAAGTACAGAGGATAGAAAAAACGATTTGAACTGCTCGAGAGGACCGTTTGTTGGCTTGAATATCCAAGGCCAGCCCATTTTCCACTGCAGCAGAGCTCCACGAGAGCTGGTCACCTGAAGTCCCTGTGTCTTCCAGAACAGTTTGTCAGATTCTGTCTCGAAATGGCCTCCATGGTCGAATTAGTGCCCAGAATCCAGCACTTAACAAAGGACAATTGGAAAATCTGTGTGGCATTTGCCAAGGCCCACAGCCTGCTAAAAGGATGGACGCTGGAAAAGTCACAGAAGGTGGATTTTTCAGATGAATCATCTGTTGAATTACACCACAGTCACCTACTGGACCTACTGGAGCCCACATGGATCTGAGATTCACCCAGAAAACAGTGAAGTTTGGTGGTGGAAAAATCATGGTCTGGGGTTACATCCAGTATGGGGGTGTA
The DNA here is from genome assembly GCF_900700375.1 of Denticeps clupeoides. Lineage (NCBI taxonomy): Eukaryota > Metazoa > Chordata > Actinopteri > Clupeiformes > Denticipitidae > Denticeps > Denticeps clupeoides. Next base: position 37,194,226 of record NC_041708.1, read on the forward strand.
CAAGAGATCTGCAGGATGGAAGGCAACATCAATGAAATACCAAGAAATCTTAGCTACCTTTTATGATAATAAAACTAATAAAGAGAAGCACTGCAGCACAGCACACGGTGACATGTGTCCTCATTATTTAACCATCACCTTTGGTGAGAAGTGGGCAGCCATGACAGGCGCCCGTGTAGTGACGTTGCTTTACTCAGTGGCACCTCAGTGTCATTTTGGAGAATCAGGATTCAAACCTGCAACCTTCTGATTATGGGGCCACTTCCTTAACCACTAGGCCACCACTGCCCCAGCCATAAAAGAGGACAAATTCTGCAGCAGGATGGTGCTCCATCACACACTTCCATCCAACATCAAAGTTCCTCAAGGCAAAGAAGATCAAGATGCTCCAGGATTGGCCAGCCCAGTCACCAGACATGAACATCATTGAGTATGTGTGGGGTAGGATGAATCCTTGCCAAATTGCATCGATGCAGTTCAAGCTTCAATCTCATTGAAGTCATACAAGATATTAAATTTGGATTTCACAGCACCACTACTTAATTTGCTGACATATTTTTGTATTTGCAGTGGATTTGTTCAATTTCTGTATAGGCGACAAAGCTTTTGTATTGCCAAAATTTGACCTTTCTGTCTTGGTTAAATGATAAATCTTTTTTCAGTGAAAGTAATTAATTTCAATGCATTAAACATAATTTGGTAGGGTTTTAGCTTTTCATACGAGCTATTTCTAACACCAGTTTATTAATTATAAGTCAGGATAATAGCAGGTGTTTCAACAAAATAGATAAGTGACGAGATTTTTGTCAGGGACTGTACAAGGGCAAAAGAGTTGACTAATTTTAAATCCAGCAGACAGAACTGCAATGCCCCCATGACTGTAACAGGCCCGTTCCTTTGTGATAAGACTGGTTCACTAGTCAGGCATTCCAAGAAGAGACACTTTCCTTAGAAAGATCTTGACGGGTATAATGCATTATTTGCAGGTGGGCTTCATTAAAATACATTAAATACTGTTCCATAATCTGTCAGGTGGTAGTAGCCTAGTAGGTAACACACCCACCTATGAACCACCCCACTTACTACCATTGTGGTATTTGAGCAAGACATTTAACCCTGAATGTCTCCTGGGGGACTGTCCCAGTAACTAATGATTGTAAATTGCATTGGAGAAGTTTGATAAAAGGCTATAAGGGTTAGGATAAATGTCTAAATTTACTGTGATTACTCACCAAGCAGTTCAGACATTAGTTTATATAATGCACATACAATTCATTATATGTGCCCCATTACATGAGAACAATGGCAGAAATACTAAATGTGTTACAAAAAGAATTTGAAATGTATATCATTAATAAAGGGAATGTTAAGGCACATTCTATCTAATGTTTTATTCATGTTTTAAGCATTGGGATGACACAAAATGAATCAATAATTTTGTAGGTTTATGAAGAAATTGATCCTAAATTAATTAAAATTCAGTTGAATGTTCATTATTTGGCAATGGAATGAGAGCATACCACTATCCTATTAATAATTGGACATAAATATCAATGTTTGTATATGAACAATAAATGACATTTCAATAAAACAGTACAGTATGCTCTCTAAAAAGCATTGGATTAAAATATACATCAACACTTAAAAAATAGTTGTCATGTTTTTAAACTTACACCCAGGTATTATTATTGTATGTATTTTTGCATTTTACACAGGACTCCCTACTATTTACTGTACATTTAAGGGGGCCATGACTGTAATATAAAGGTGCAATTTCAACTATCACTAAGAATATTCCAGTGAAGTCGAACAGAGGCTACAACCACAAGTATTTTCTATAACCTCCCTTTTATTGTCCGCCCAATGAACACGTGGAACACATAACTGAATGATACGTTTTACTGAATAAAATTTTTAACAAAAGACTGTACACGTTCATGTAAAGCCCCCATGGGCCTCTATTTCATTCCGCTTGGTCAGGATTACACAGACAAAAGCACAATAGGAGGTAGTAATATTTTCGGATTGGTCAGGTATAAAAGTAAGAGATGCACAGGGGCAGGAAGTCACGCAGCAACAGCAGCTAATCAGCTCTGGGAAAAATGAGTAACACCGGCAGCCCTACAAACATGAACATGGGCAGGGTAAGTAGAAGGACCCACATTCTAAGAAAAAAATGATTACATTAAAGGTAAAATTAATTTTCTAATTTCATAGATTACCTTCTACGAAGACAGGAACTTCATGGGACGTTCCTGGGACTGTATGGGTGACTGTCCCGACATGCACTCCTACATGAGCCGCTGCCACTCCTGCAGGGTGCACAGTGGCTGCTTCATGGTCTACGACCAGGCCAACTACATGGGAAATGCATACTTCATGAAGAGGGGCGAGTACGGTGACTACATGAACATGTTTGGGTGGAGCGACTACATCAGATCCTGCCGTATGATTCCCATGGTAAATTTAACATCAGTATTTTGGAATTTCAGCAAGTGCCCTGAAATTTGCATTTGACACTCTTGCCTGTGTGTTCTGAATAGTACAGAGGAAACTACAGAATGAGGATCTACGAGAGGGATAACTTTGGAGGCCAGATGCACGAATTCATGGACGACTGTGACAACTGCATGGACCGCTACCGCATGAACGGCTGCATGTCCTGTCATGTGATGGACGGCCACTGGCTCATGTATGAGCAGCCCCACTACAGAGGCAGGATGTGGTACTTCGGACCTGGAGAGTACAGGAGCTTCAGACAGATGGGCTGGGGCAACATGCGCTTCATGAGCATGAGGCGTATCATGGATTCTTGGTACTAGAATCATAAACAATAAAGTTGTTGAAAAAGAAACATGATGGGTACAAGTCTGCTTTATTTATTTGCATGAGATGTATCATGCATTTTTGGTAAATTAGATAACATAATGATACTTTTTTTTTATTAGTTGTTTAAAGACTATAATAACAACTTGTTCAACATTTGGCATCTCTACATTTGCTCATTCTCCTCAACCTCACTCATTAAATACTTTAGAGACATTAAAATTAATTCTTCATACACAACATTTCATATCAAGTGCACATTCAGTTATAATCATCCCACTTTTACAACCACAGTGAAAAAATGGATGAAAAACACTGCACATTTTATTTATTAATGACTTCCAGTCCAATATAGTGCCTACTCAGTGATGAGGAGTTCAGACAACCATATCTCTGGTAGGAGGGATATGATGAGGTCCCTGATGAAGATTAAAGTATCAGCACCCAGTTTAAAAGAGCAAGGATAAGGGACCCCCATTCATGGGGAAGCATGTGCAAACACAGGGAGAGCAGGAAAAAAACAGCCACACAAGGGCTGAGCCAAGGTTCGAACTCTAAACCTTGGAGTCACTAACTGTCGTGCAATCGCATGGTCTCTGGTTTACTACATGAAGCATTGAATAGAGCATTAAAATGAAAACTACGATGAGGGGGATAGCCTTGTAAAACCGGTCAACAATGGCCATGATGGTCATCTCAGGCAGTGGGCAGCTCTGTGACAAAGTTGAGGTGTGACCAGGGCCTTTGGGTGGCCCTTTGCCTTCACTCTGCGTTCCAGCTCACCCCAAACCATCTCGATTGGGTTCAGGCCAGGTGACTGTGGAGGCCAGGTCTCCACTTTGTCACATGATTCCATCCATGTGACTGGGAGCAACACGGAAACGAGGTAACATGACTCCACTGAAGGTGGCCGCTTAGTCAGTGCTGCTCAGTCATTGATTGACACCCGTCAACTAGACTCGGCTCCTCTTCTTCATCCCAAAGTAAGACTGTTCCTGATCTTCTCCTATGCTCTCATCTCAACTCCTTCCTCTCGTCCTGCCCCGTATTAAATTGTACTTTGATGCGAACGACAACATCCGTGTGGTGTTGCGGCTCACGCTGGTTCGCGTTCACATAGTAATTCAGAGGGAACTTACCTGCCTCCTTGTGTCGCACTGCACCGGGGTTCCTCGTCTCCTCCTACACACTCACGTTCTGGTTCCGTGGACAGTGACAGCCCACTGTTAATCCCGCTGATTTCACTGCTTTATGTGATCGGGTAGCGCGCCAGTTGAACCTCATAGAATGTTTGTCGCAGGAGGTTCACCAACTGCGGCAGCGTTTACATGAGGTGGCTGCCGGGTGCCGCAAGGCACTCCTAACCACTCTGTCTCTGATTTTCGAGTTGCAGTCTCGCCGTTACCCCAGTTCCTGATCACAGATCACGCTGCTCCTGTCGCTGCTGACTGGTCCCGTTGCGGAGTGGCCGGCCGTGCGGCTGAACGGCCCAGCTTCCGCATCGCTGACCTACCCCGCCTTCGTGGACGAATAAAAAAATTACATTCTGCCATCCGGATGGCGTGGAAGACGTTGTGTCGCAGCTGTATCATCTGCGGCGGGGTTCCTCGTAAGTCAGTCAATTCACCGCACGATTCAGCGGGACGTCCACACTCTCCGGATGATTTACTATGCAGGACTGGCCCCAGAGCAAGATGCTCAGCCAGCAACATACAAGCCTTGATCCAACTGGCCCTTCGGATTGACCGCCTCCTGCTGGCTCACCTGAAAACTGCGGCTCCAACTCCAATCGTGCACCGGACTCCCCGACCTCCGTTTTCACCACCTTGAACCACCGTCACTCCTCCAGACAATCAGGGAGGAACCCATGCTGCTTGAACAGGCAGCCCTTATCAATGAGGACGAACAGCGGAATTTTCGGGAGGGCTTGTGTGCATACTGCCTTCCCCCTCACACAACCGCTTAACCTGCCCCATTCGTCCAGGAAACTGGGTGCCCAGCTGATCGGAGCGGCATGATCAACTGGGCCACTTCTTCCTCATTTCCCAACGCCGACCTCACAACTCTCCCTCCCAGCCATCCTGGAATGGAATCAGCACATCGTCTCCACCACCGCCTTCATGGATTTTGGGGCGGCTGGAAACTTCATAGACCACTCATTCGTCAGAGCACATCACATCCCTATGGAACCCTTCGCATCTCCACTCGCCATCATCTCCATGGACGGTCGACCCATTTCTTTGGAACCAATCACCCACCGTACGGTGGATCTCCAGCTCCGGATCGACTCCCACGTCGAAAAAATCCAGTTCTTTATAACCACAATCATCACCTCACCACTCCTCGTCAGGTTCCCCTGGCTGTCTCTCCATGAATCTCATCTTTCCTGGTCATCAGGCATGGTGTTGGAGTGGGGAGTGCATTGCCATTGCCACTGCCACCTGCCACAGCCCTCTCTGTCCTCCACCTCGAATCCGGAATCAACCTGTCCTGTTTTAAATGACATTCCTCCCTATTACCACAACCTAGCCACCATCTTCAGCCCATCCAAAGCTGCCCAGCTGCCACCCCATCAGCAAGGCAACATGGTCATTGACCTGCTACCGGGGACCACGCAAAACCCAGAAGACATCTCTACTCTCTCTAAAGCAGAGCAATTGGCCATGGAGCAGTTTGTGACAGAGGTGCTTTAAAACGGCACCATCCGCCCATCGACCTCACCTCCAGTGGCAGGGTTCTTCTTTGTTTCCAAGAAGGAAGGTGGTCTAAGACCCTGCGTGGACTATGGTGGCCTCAATAAAATCACCATAAAAATCGAACACCATTGCCATGCTGAAACAGCTGCAATGGTTTCTTGGGTTTGTGAATTTCTATCGTCGCTTCATCCGTGGCTACAGTACAGTCGCAGCACAACTCACTGCTCTCAGAAAACCTTCAACATGCCCTTTTCACCTGACCACAGATGCCATCCATGCCTTCAAATCCCTGTGAATTTTTTTTTCACCACCGCTTCTGTCCTTCAACATCCAGATTTCTTCACCTCCGTTTGTTGTGGAAGTGGACGCGTCAGAGGTGGGTGCTGGCGCTGTCCTCTCTCAACGTGGTCCTAACTGGGAACTGCACCCGTGTTGCTTCTTCTCACGGAAGTCCACTTCGACGCAGTGGCATTACGGGGTGGGGGACCGTGAGCTGCTAGCAGTCAAGTGGGCACTTGGGGAGTGGCGACACTGGCTGCAAAGCTGTGACACCCCCTTTCAGGTCTAGACCGATCATCAAAACCTAATCACTATCAAAGCTTCCAAGCAACTCAATCTCAGTAAGGCGAGGTGGACCATTTTCTTCGAACAATTCAACATCCATCTACCTTAACGTCTTGGTTCCAGGAACCAAAAAGCCGATGCACTGTCCCAACAGCACGCTCCAGATTCCTTATCCTCTGACCCCAAACCAATTGTCCCACCTCATCGCATCTTGGGTCCTCTCCGGTGGTCCCTGGAGACTAAGTTCCGGGCTGCCCAGACGTCCGAACCTGGCCGAAACATCCCACCAGGGTGCCTGTACATCCCCAACAGTCCGATGTACTTCACTGGGGCCACTCCTCTGTGCCCTCAGGCTATCCAGCATGCCAAAGGACCATCTCCTTCATTCGCCGGGCTTTTCTGGTGGCCTTCATTACGGCTGGATGTACAGGCCTACGTGGAAGCCTGTGACGTCTGTGCCTGGGTCAAGACTCCCGACACTCCTGCTGTTGGTCCCCTGCATCCTCTTCCCATTCCTCATCGTCCCTGGACCCACCCACTTCATCACCAATCTCCCTGAAGCCAACCGAATGACCACCATCCTGACTATAGTGGATCGCTTCTCCAAGGTGGTCCACTTGGTCGCCCTTCCCCTCCTACCATCCTCTGCCACAACTGCTGACCTCGTGCTCCAACACGTCGTCCGCCTTTATGGGTTCCCACAGGATATTGTCTCCGATCGGGGACCCCAATTTGTCTCAGCTGTGTGGAAGGCCTTCTGCCTCCTCATTGGTTCCACCTGCAGTCTCTCCTCTGGCTACCACCCTCAGACCAGGTGGTAGCCAGAGGAGAGACTGCAGGTGTAACCAACCAACAGCTGGGACGATACCTGCGGTGCTTTGAGTCAGACTATCAATGCACCTGGCCCAGTTACCTCCTTTGGGCGGAGCTGGCCCATAACCCGCAGGACGTCGACCCAACATGACCGGCGGCACCCACACTGACTGCGCTTCCGAGTGGGACAGAGAGTGTGGCTGTCCACCCAAGATCTTCTTCTCAGGACCGAGTCACACAAACTGTTCCCTCGGTACATCGGGCCATTTTGGATCCTCAGCCGGCTAAATGCCCTCGCCTACCGTCTCCAACTCCCACCTACTGTCCGTTCCCATCCAGTATTTCATGTCAGCAAGCTGAAGCCCTTCATCAGATCATCTATTCATCAGATCATCTATTCATCAAAGTTAATACAGGAAGAAGATTTGCTGTTGTGGACTGTGTCTGCGTGAAATTGGAGGGACATGATTAAAGTAAATTTGTGTGGGTTGACAGCTGCACTGGCGATATATATAAATATGGGACAGTGGTGGCCTAGCGGTTAAGGAAGCGGCCTTGTCAGAAGGTTGCCGGTTCGAATCCCGAGACGCCAAGGTGCCACTGAGGTGCCCACTGCTCACCAAGGGTGATGGTTAAAAGCAGAGGACACATTTCGTTCACGATTTGATTCGACTTGGATGAAATAAACTGCACCAAGGGTAGAAACTAAAGCCTGTATATGTGAAAGCACCCTAAATGTTGTCACTTTGGAACAACTGAAATTGTTTAAACAATCACTAAACATTAATAATCAGTTACGAAATCCAGAGAATCACTCAGTATATTTAATTGACAATGTTATTAATTGGTCCAGGGACATGCTCTGTTAGTGTGACATGTTTTAACTTATATAGCTATTCACCTGTTTGATCTTTACCAACCTAGTTGCCTCTATACTATTTTGCTGAGTCAGGGGTTCAGACACAATAGGAGGACCATATTCTTTAGGTTTGGTCAGGTATAAAAGTAAGGGTTACAGGGTCAGGAGTAGGTGCAGCAAGAGCAAGCCAATAACTCTGACAATGAGTGCCACCACCAGCCCCAGCAACATGAACATGGGCAGGGTTAGTAACATTTCCAAGAAACCTCTTGCAAGAAATGTAATTATTTTGTTCTGAGATGCTCTTCTTATTTTATTTCATTCATTGACCTGATAGGTCACCTTCTACGAGGAGAGGAACTTCATGGGACGTTCCTGGGACTGTATGGGTGACTGTCCTGACATGCACTCCTACATGAGCCGCTGCCACTCCTGCAGGGTGCACAGTGGCTGCTTCATGGTCTACGACCAGGCCAACTACATGGGTAATGGCTACTTCATGAGGAGGGGCGAGTACGGTGACTACATGAACATGTTTGGATGGAACAACTGCATCAGGTCCTGCCGCTATATCCCCATGGTAAATATGCAAAGATAATTGAGGGAAGTTAAATGATGACAAATAATAATAATTTACTTGGATTAACATCCAGTGCAATGTTTATTTGTGTCTGTCCAACAGTACAGAGGAAACTACAGAATGAGGATCTACGATAGAAATAACTTCGGAGGCCAGATGCACGAGTTCATGGACGACTGTGACAACTGCATGGACCGCTACCGCATGAACGGCTGCATGTCCTGTCATGTGATGGACGGCCACTGGCTCATGTACGAGCAGCCCCACTACAGAGGCAGGATGTGGTACTTCGGACCTGGAGAGTACAGGAACTTCATGAATATGGGCTGGGGCAACATGCGCTTCATGAGCATGAGACGTGTCATGGACTCTTGGTACTAAATGGAAATATTCCATATATCACACTTCAATAAATGTAACTTAGAGACTTGAAAATTTTGATCAATTTTGTTCTTTTATCCCATTTCAATACACAATTCAGTGGAACCAACTCACTATCTGTATTACTATTTGACATTAAGCACCTGTTTGCTCACTTTTTCATAGTGTACATGAACTTTCATTGTGTAGTGAGCTTTCGATTACTCCATTTAGCTTTACTTTTAAAAATGATGGAATATCTTGAAGCTCTAGAAGTCTCTGGAGAAAGAAAATATAGAAGGGAGTAAGGATTTTGTGAACAATTTTTTGAAGACTAAGGAGAGTGATTAAAACCTATTAAATTGGTCTAAGGATGGGCCAATAGTGAACAAGTCATAGGGTCATGTATGTCCTGAGTAAGGGGTAGCTTGTCTTGTCTGATGTCACAGGGGGCCGTGGTGGCCTAGTGGGTAAGGAAAGGGACCCGTAATCAGAAGGTTGCTGGTTTGCATCCGGTTAATCTGGGTGGGTTAAAAGCAGAGGACACATTTCGTTGTGTGCACTGTGTGCTGTGCTGTGCTTCACAATGACAATCACTTCACTTAAGGTAACTACTTAGTGCTTGGCATGAAAATGACAAGCATTTCGAGGTGTTTACTTGGCATGATGTCCAACATGCCAACAGGTGAAGCATTTGAATGAGATTATGCTTTTGCTTCACACACTGGCTATGATTTTGTGTTTTTTGAACTCTGCATTAGTTTGTTATTTGCTTTGGGCATGGATACAGTTATAGCCTTTGCTGTGTTGACTCTATGTCCTCTGTTTCCTGTAAGTACACCATATGCATTATATATTTCAATGGTACACATTTTTTTCAGACAGCATTCATCGATTCCTTTATCTATTCCATCATTCACCTCTGGCCTGACCATACATGCTCTTTTGGATTTTTTGAGGGGTTTCAATGTTGTGACCAATTGTTCTAAAAACATATTCAGATGTGCCAATATTTTCAATTTATTTGTTTTTTGGAGAAAGAAGCCTTTTACGTACTGAAACAATAGTCTGTGGGCCTCTCTTCCATTTAGCCAGGTCAGGGAAACATGCACAACAGGACAATAGAATGTGGTTATCCATTTGGGCATAGCCAGATATAAAAGTAGGAGTTTCACACCCAGGGCAGCAGAGCAGCATCAGCAGCCACACAGCTCCAAAAAATGAGTAACACCGGCAGCCCCACCAACATGAACATGGGCAGGGTAAGAACAAGATGACAGATTTTTGTTGTTTTTTCACACGTTCAATTGCATGTTTAATTGCATCTTTCTGTTTTGGCTGCAGGTCACCTTCTACGAGGAGAAGAACTTCATGGGACGTTCCTGGGACTGTATGGGTGACTGTCCCGACATGCACTCCTACATGAGCCGCTGCCACTCCTGCAGGGTGCACAGTGGCTGCTTCATGGTCTACGACCAGGCCAACTACATGGGTAACAGCTACTTCATGAGGAGGGGCGAGTATGGTGACTACATGAACATGTTTGGATGGAACAACTGCATCAGGTCCTGCCGCTATATCCCCATGGTAAATGTTTTTTAAAATCATAGACAAGCATAGACAATACTGGTAATCTATTTTAACACGTTCTATTTCCATTTTCTTTCTGTCCAACAGTACAGAGGAAACTACAGAATGAGGATCTACGAGAGGGATAACTTTGGAGGCCAGATGCACGAGTTCATGGACGACTGTGACAACTGCATGGACCGCTACCGCATGAACGGCTGCATGTCCTGTCATGTGATGGACGGCCACTGGCTCATGTACGAGCAGCCCCACTACAGAGGCAGGATGTGGTACTTCGGACCTGGAGAGTACAGGAACTTCACGAATATGGGCTGGGGCAACATGCGCTTCATGAGCATGAGGCGTATCATGGATTCTTGGTACTAGAATCATATTTGAAGGAGTAAAACATTAAAGTTGTTGAAAAAGAAAAATGATGGGTACAACTGTGCTTTATTTATATGGAAAATACTACACAGGTTTACCAGGTGCTTGAATGTCCAACCAACAATATAAATATGTTCTTTAACAAAAATATAGCCTGTGTGTCAGAGAATATCCTTCAGACACAACAAGGCCCAGGTCTTATTGTAGCGAGACAGAGGAGACAATGTGTAAAATGCTCTCTGCGAATCATACAATTTCAAGAAATGTGCAAAAATGAATTAATGCAGTGCACAGACTTGCCATACCAGAGTCTGCCTTCAGTGTTAAGCTTAAATGAGCTTTAAGTCAGTGCCCAGAAGTATGGGAAATTTGATCTGCTGTTGCTTATGAAGATGCAAATGACATTGCAAAAAGTGTAAGATTTCAGTATTCTTAGCCGTCTCCCCCCTTTTGAAGACGATTTAGTTAGTTATTAGGTGTTTTAGTTGTCTAGGTAATGATCAAGCTAGTCCATCACTTCCTTATTAGGACCAGAGAAAAAACATCCATAGGTTTTTTTTCCCTAACATTTGGTAATAATATCACCATCTTCGATTAGTCATGTGTTTATAATATTTTTGTTTTTGCCACAAAATCCGTCTATGTAAACTTTGCAAAAAGAAATTGGAAAAATTTCAGATTTAATCGGTTAATTAAACCATATTTATATATTACTTATCTAGAATGTTGTTGTCAAGACCTTCTAAACCAAGACCAAACCATTGCAGAAACCAGAGGGTATCAAGACCAAAAAACAATCAACATCACATAACGGAGAGCAACTGTAGAGAAGAAAGGCGTTGCTGTAAAGTCATTACTTGTTAAATCAAGTTCATGTTATCTTTTCAATTAAATTCCATATGTCTCTCATTTAAAACTTCCCAGATTTGCCATAGTTATGAGATATGATGGAAAATAATATTTTCTGCAATCCTCTTCATTGTTCAAAGGGAAAGCGATGGGATGTACCAGAAAGATGTTTATTTTAAGTCTCTTATACCAGGGACAAAGACCTCAGATAAGCTATGAATATGCAATGATCCCTTGCTTTAAATTGAAGACAATGGACATTTGGCTCTCAAATCCAATCCAACTTTATTTATAAAGCCCTTTAAAGCAACCAGCACAGGACCAAAGTGCTGTACAGTGAATAAATTAGGACAATAAATAAAAAGAACTAGCATCACATAAAACAAAATACACGATAAATAAAATCAGCAAAGCTAAAACATAAAACAGTTTAAAATCACAAAAAAATCTAAACTTCTCATAAAATGTCAAAAGCCAGGGTGAAGAGATGGGTTTTCAAAATGACAGAGAAGAGGCCTGTGTGCAACAGGGGTCGGAAACCTATGGCTCGCGAGCCAGATGTGGTTTATTTGATAGCTGCATCTTAGCTCACAGACACATTTAAAAAAAAAAACAAATAAAAATAAAAAATAAAAATTATCTTGTATGTTCATGATGGGAGCCAATCACAGCTGTCCTCCGGGACACTGGCAAATTTTTATTTTATAATGCTAAAATTGCATAGATGAAATGGTCACATATAACAATGCACTTTGACACATGCCATGCTACTTTTGCATCAAAATATCCTGCGGGGGGGACAGCAGGAAGAAAACATGTCGAGAGCTACTGTGCAGAGTGCACGCTAGTCAGCAGCAACTACGTGTTTGGACCCATCAAGGTGACTGGAGTTCGGCTAGCTTTGCTGGAGCTTTAGAAATTGTGAGGAACAGATAGCCATCCACAGATTCATGCTTGATGTGGCCAGTGAACCTTTTGACGACTTTTCGGATAAAGAAAAGATAATCAAATGTATAAAAGACACGCTTCTGTTGGCAAGAACTGCTCATGATCGTACCATCGTACTTATTGTACTTTAAAAGTGTTGGTCTTACATAACATTTACCGCATTTACAGAATTAACAACATACAATTTAAGCATATTGTATGACTCTCACAGGATTACACTTTAAAATATGTGGCATTCGTGGCTCTCTCAGGCATAAACTCTGACCGTTTCAAAGTTTGGGAGCTTACTCCTGGGTATACTCAGGAGCAGCTGATCGGCTGACCTGAGGTGGCAAGATGGTGTATAAATAGATAGAATGGGGCAAGGCCGTGGAGGGCTTTAAAAGCAAATAATAAAAAATATCTAAATAAAATGGGTAGCCATTGTAATGAAGCTAAACGAGGGGTAATATGCTCAAACTTCTGAGTGCCAGATAAAAGACGAGCTGCAGCATTTTGCACCCCCTGGAGATGCATGATGGAAGAAGCACTGACCCGTATATAAAGTAATCTAGCTCGAAGTAATCGAAGTAATCTAGCTAAGCGGTGACAAAAGCATATACTACTGTCTCAAAATGCTGCCGAGAAAGAATAGGATTTATTATTGTTGTTCTATTTCTTTTCCTTATTATTATTATTCTGCTCAAAATTATAAGTTAAATTATAATCTAGTCCTGCAGATTTTATCATACAACCTCCAAACTTTGCCTATAGCTGAACAGTGTGCCAATGCTTTTATAAGCAATCCGCTACTCCCATTAACTTAACATGAAACTACTTTTTGACAAGCTCTCACATCCACAGTTTTAATTGTAGACACGTGTAACTCAACGTACCGCATCTCCATGACCCCCCCTGAGTTCATTCACTTTTTATCTGAAGTGGCCATGCCCAAACACCTCTTTTTCTTCCCTTTCATTGTTCACATTCACTTATAATGGGTAATTTAACCTGTCATTCGTTCCTCACATTTCAACATTTTGACATGACTTAATTTTCTCTTTTTCTTCCCCTCTCCACCTTTTTTATTTCTTTTTTCACTCAATCTTCCCATTCACTCCCATGCATTTTACAGAGCAGCAACAGTCACACTTTCACCCATTCAACAAATGTAATCAACCTCCTAGCACTCATCCCCCTTATCTCTACTTCTCTTTGTCACCCCTTCATCCTCTCATTGAGGTACAATGGTAACATAGTAGACATGTCCCAAACGTCACTAAATTTAATATGAATCATTGTGGCTACGCTCTATTAGCATTTTTGACATTAACATGCTAGCATTAGTATGCTAACATGCAAATTTTTAAACAAGCTCCAAACGTTACCAAATTTCACGTGATGCATCATGGCCATGCCCTCATAGCATTTTTTGATGTTAGCATGCTAGCATTAGCCTGATAAAATGTCATTTTTTCAACATGCTCTAAACATCACCAAATTTTATGTGACTCATTCTGGCCGTTAGCATTTTTGATGTAAGCATGCTAGCATTAAAATTCTAACATGCAAATTTTTCAACATGCTCCACATACCCCAAATTTCATGTGGTACATTATGACAATGACCCGTAAGCATTTATGAGGTTAGCATTTATGACTCTGCTCTTCTACTCCTATTTTTTACAATTTTACCAATCCCCAATCCCACTAAATTAACTAATTCAACAATGATTTTATGCTTCGCCTTCATCTCTGGTCTTTTAACCCTTCATTGCTAAAATCAAATTTTGTTCACAAGTTTTGTTCTAGTTTTAGCTACCTTAGTCGGAAGAAGCTTGATTTAACAACTGCTTTAGATTGACTATCAAGAATTAGTTTAGCATCCCCAAATTTGTAGCAATTGGCTCATTATACTGGGTTAAGGAATGTAAATATTTACTGGTGTCAAAGAGACTTCCAAAAACTATCACCCCAGTCTTTCTGAAAGTGAAGTGAAATGATTGTCATTGTGATACACTGCAGCACAGCACAAGGTGCACACAATGAAATGTATCCTCTATGTGGGGACGGTGCTTTGCTCAGTGGCAACTTGGCGGCTCTGGAATCGAACCGGCAACTTTCTGATTACGTGGCCGCTTTCTTAACCGCTAGGCCACCACTCTCAGTCGTTTATCATTAAATTTAAAAAAAGTTAAGAGCCATCCAGGCTTTTATTTCAACAAGATATTTAAGTAATGTCTAAACAGAGCATGTTACTATTTTCTTCAGGAGGATGTAATTCTGGCAGTCATCAGCATAAAAGTGAAATTTGATACCTTGTTTTCTGATTATAAAACCAATAGGGGCTAAGTACAAAGAAAGAGGAGAGGACCAAGAACTGAGCCCAGTTGGACACCACACCAATTGTTCACAGACACTCCTAAATACATTTTCTTCTCTACAAATTCATCAAAGAATAAAAGAATGTGTCTGTAAAGAGCTGGATGTGGCCGTTGAGAAAACATTTGACTGGTTCCATTTGAATTGAGGCGCATAATAAATAATGATACTGTTCTGTGATGATGTGCTCTCTTTTTTCCCCATCCCATCAAGACTGCTATGTCTGAGACCAACACAAGACTGAAGCTGTACTAAAATGTCTAATTTTCAGTAGTGACAATGAGATGAAACATTATTTCCTCTCATTTAGTCACGTTATTATTATGTTTCCTGTGACGCCCATCCAGTTGCACACTTTCTTAATTCATGTTCTTTACAATTAAGTGGAAAAGAACAATGTGTGGTCAAAAAACCAAGGGAGAAATTCAGCCACTGGAATGGATGTAGTGTATTCTTGAGTCTATAAGGTAACATAAATATAACAATAAAATATCTTTGTTATAATTGTGAAATGGGTTTGAGACTTTTTTTTGTCTACTAGGTCTTTGTATGTTAATGAAATTACATTAGAAAAAATGCAAGAATAAAATGCAACACAATGAATTCATACTGTACATGTTTCTACATTTCATTTTTCAAAAAGTGTTAAATTTTAATTCTGCCAAATAAATTCCCAGTTACATTTTATAATATTAATTTGCAGAAAATAAAGTTAGTCCCTAAGTCAGGAGGGTGCAATTTTGTAACAATTTGGGGTTAGAAGCTCTGTAAAGTTTTTTTTCCTGTTTATTATATAACACACTATATACTCATTGAGGAATTAGAAGATCCTAGAAATTGTTGTTAATTGATGGATACTTAACTATCAGCACTTTTATTGTACTACAAATGATTGCAAATCACATTTAAATTAAGTATTAGCTGAAATTGTTCCTCATTGTATGCATATTTAATACATTTGCTGTACATATTTGGGAAACGTTCCTAAAGATCCACTGCATTGTGACAAAAGTGTGGAGAAATATCTTGTATGTTGCAAATGCCTTGAAATTATTGTGTTCACTCTCATGAGCACAGTTTACCTTTACCTGCCTAAGAGCCTCTGTTTCATTTTGCTTGGTCAGTGTTTCTTGCACAATAGGATGTGGTTGCTCTTTTGGGCTTGCACAGGTATAAAAGTAAGGATTGGCTTTGACAGGACACCACAGCAGCAACAGCAGCCAAACTGGTCTGAAAAATGAGCAACACCGACAGCCCCACCAACATGAACATGGGCAGGGTAAGAATAAGATGACCTCTGATTTATTTGTTTTGAGTGTGTATAACTTTATAATGTTTAACCCATTCTTCTGTCCCATTTCTAGATCACCTTCTACGAGGACAGGAACTTCATGGGACGTTCCTGGGACTGTATGGGTGATTGTCCTGACATGCACTCCTACATGAGCCGCTGCCACTCCTGCAGGGTGCACAGTGGCTGCTTCATGGTCTACGACCAGGCCAACTACATGGGTAATGCATACTTCATGAGGAGGGGCGAGTACGGTGACTACATGAACATGTTTGGATGGAACAGCTGGATCAGGTCCTGCCGTATGATTCCGATGGTAAAAATGATTGCTACAGCAATTTAAGAGAACTGTACAAATAGTTAAGACTTTAAACACTAAGCACTGTTTGTTTATGGATTTTAAACAGTACAGAGGAAACTACAGAATGAGGATCTACGAGAGGGATAACTTTGGAGGCCAGATGTACGAGTTCATGGACGACTGTGATAACTGCATGGACCGCTACCGCATGAACGGCTGCTGGTCCTGTAATGTGATGGACGGCCACTGGCTCATGTATGAACACGCCAACTACAGAGGCAGGATGTGGTACTTCGGACCTGGAGAGTACAGAAGCTTCAGGCAGATGGGCTGGGGCAACATGCACTTCATGAGCATGAGACGTATTATGGATTCCTGGTACTAAGATTTACAATTATGTTGTTTGCAAAGAAGAACAATTAAAAAAAAATACTGAGAACAAAAATGTCAAAGATTTTTTTATTTTGGAATAATTTATTTTGGAATAGTAATAGTATTGTGTGCCACAATAAATAGCAAAATTAGTAACACATGAGTACATTTATAAAGCTGAATATATCCCCCTGCTGCCTGAGAAAGTTTCACCATGAACGGAAGATCTTACAATCTTCATCTAAAGGGCCTTCATCAGGGCAAAATGGCTGTATTGGCTGAAGAACCATTCCTTGCTAAAAGGTAGTTACTACATGTCTTGAAATCTTCCACCATTTTACAAAGCTTGTAAGCACATAAACTCATGATCTAGGCCTTAAGTTAGTGCCATGCACTAACCAGGAACTCTATTGCAGTTTCAAATACAGGATGTTAAAAATGACACAAACTGTAACATAAACCTGATGCTTATGATTGCAAGATGCTATAATGCCTCATGGTGGTATAGTGAAGGACAACTCCAAGATCCCTTATAAACGCACAAACACGAATCACCATGAACCACAGCAATGAACCATTCCTTATGGAATCAGCTTTAAACGTCATTAAAGCATGTACCATCTCTGGCGTTTTTTTCCCTTGCCTTGAACCAAGTCTACTGAACCAGTTCAGAGAGCCCAAAATGAAATCCAGCCTCACATCCAGGTAATCAGGAATGACCTTATAGCAGGTGAAATGTGCCACAATGATTTTCATACCAGTCAAATCAAGATCAATTATACTTACAAAGAGCAAGTTGGATGATAATTTTTGATTTACCATTGCAGGTAGAGTCAACCAAACCATCACTGAGAAGCCAAACAAGAGCCTAAACAAAAAAGTTTTTGACAGAAAGGCATAGACCCACCAATACCAGTATGGCATTGTCCCACTCTCAGATGTCTTAGGGTCAGATTCACCAGCATACCCATTGTATTCCAGGCAAGAACCCTCAAACCAGCAGCTATAAAAGCAACTCTTCATGGACCTTGGATGCCAGCTGATATTCACAACTTACATTGCAGCCACCAACCTACAACCACATCTTGTTCTAGTGTTGAGGTCCAACTAGCAAGACTAGCAGTCTTATTTAAAGACAGCTTTGAAGAATCTTGCATAGTGAAGCTGTAAAAGCTTGTGGAACTGGTCAGCCACTGTCAAAGGTTGGTTTGGAGAGCAAGTTGTCGCCCAGTGGCAGTTAGGCATATGAGATTTGAAGTCTGTATGGTAGGATATTGTAGGATAGAGGAAGTAAAGAGTCATCCACAGCAACACCAAGTTAAAAGGATGATGAAGTAGAAGCAATACAAGTAGCATTCTGAACCATTAAGATTTTTTTCACCGCCCTCCTTCACACCTGTGTTACCTGTGAATTTCATGGTCCTATCAATGTCGTGTAACAATGTCAAGCAGAACATAAAGAAGACAAAACTGATAATCCACTTCCAATGACAAACCAGTTCACAGTCATACACACACACGCACACACACACACACGGATGGATGCGGATGTAAATGAGGATGAGGAAGGTATGCAGGTATATATGCATGTATTTATGTTGTGCATGCCTTGATTCGATAAGTTGTAAAAACATTTGTCATTAAACACTTTTATTTATTTGTAAGAGTACATAATACTGTTTAACATGGACACTCTAAGAACATAATTCACCATAGTTCAAGTTTAGGGTGAAGGTTTACATGTACTCTGTAATTTGTTAAAGTTCTGAGGAAATGAAGTGCAATTGCGGCTTCGAACAAGTGAAAGTGTCTGTCATTTTGTGCAATTTGTGTAATTTTATTTTCACGAAATACACGGGCCATTTAAATACTGTATATTTAGGTATTCACAGTGAGGATTACATCAAGTTTGTCAGTGCAACTCTATTCATATAATTATGTCACTAATCAGACCAGATATAAATGTGTCTAGATCAGGGGTGGCAAAACCTTTTGGCTCATGGGCCAGTGGCAGATGAACATATATCATTCATAAACATAAAAAAAGGCAGTGCAGTGTTAATATTTACACTCACTTTTAGTGGGAACAGTGTTGTTGGTCACATTTTCTTGCAGGGAATGGTGTCCAGTGTTAGTTTTAATGTGACAATTCTCACAACAGATCTGAGGTGTTGGATCACTCATCTGGGTTCTGTAGGGTTCTTTGTTGGTGTTCATCACACTAAAAGTCTGCACACACATACCCAGGATCCTCTGGATGTCTGGAAATTTGTCTGAGCTTAAGACTCATCCAGTTTAAAAGAGTTGAACTTCTCCGTTAAGACAGTGTCACACTGTCAATCGGGTCCAACTGCAACTGCTGTGGTGCTGTTTTCATGCACATGCACTGGTCTTTAACTTACTTCTTCAAAACACATTATAAAGCGGTAATGTTGAAGTTCTACAACTGTCAAGTTGCAATACAGATTTTCACAGTGCTTCCTTGTGAAAATGACCTCCTGCTCAGGTTTGTCTTCCTTCACTCTATACTGCATTCTTTTGAGTGGCTCGACATTTCTTCCAGTCAAATATGGCAATCCAGTCAAGGTGGCTTGTGCCTTTCGATGACTCTTGACTCATCGAGATTTGATTCGATTGTCGAAATTGTCAATAGTCACTCTGATGAAAATTAAAAGCATAATTACATTTTCATCAGAGTGACTATTGACAATTTCGACAATCGAATCAAATCTCGAATCTTGGTGGAAAGGTGATGGCTGACCTTATATTCCTTTATAACCTTCTATAATCTAATATATTCTTCCTGCAATGGTTTCTTGGCAAATAAGCCATACAGCCTTTGACTGGGCATCAGTCAAATAATATTTTGTTGTCTATTCTTTAGTAAACCTCATTGTTTAGTGGCCTAATTACCCCACATATATGCTTTAGATTTGAAAATGTAGTTTATTGAACCAAGTTTTCAAATTTGTGGGCCCAAGTATTGTCTTTCTAGATGATGAGCAAAAATGAAAATAATTGCATTTCAATTAAAGTAGATAAAAACTGGCAGAAATTGGGAGAAAAAAAAACTGATTTTTTTTCCCCAGTGTACAAAGGAGTTAAACTGCACGTTTCATTATATGTGCATTGTTATACATCCTTTTCATCCTCAACACTCTATGGGCCTCTATTCCATTTTGCTTACTCAGATTATTGTGCACAATAGGCCATGCATATTGTTTGGATTTGATCAGGTATAAAAGTAACATTTCAACTAGCAGCCTGCTGCAGTAGTAGCCAAACTGAAAATGACCAGCAGCTGTACCACAACCATGACCAAGGGCAAGGTAATGAACATTAATTGAAATTTAGTTTAAAATTTCGTTTAGTTTTTTAGTAACAAAATGAAGTTATTTATCAATTAATTTTATTATGATCTGTTTTACAGGTCACCTTCTACGAGGACAGGAACTTCATGGGACGTTCCTGGGACTGTATGGGTGACTGTGCCGACATGCACTCCTACATGAGCCGCTGCCACTCCTGCAGGGTGCACAGTGGCTGCTTCATGGTCTACGACACTGCAAACTACATGGGTAACAGCTACTTCATGAGGAGGGGCGAGTACGGTGACTACATGAACATGTTTGGTTGGAACAACTGCATCAGGTCCTGCCGCTATATCCCCATGGTAAATATACTGATGGTTTACAATTCAAGTTCTGCAGACGGTTTCAAAAGTCTTGAAGTAGCTTTAATGTATATTCATACAGTACAGAGGAAACTACAGAATGAGGATCTACGATAGAAATGACTTCGGAGGCCAGATGTACGAGTTCATGGACGACTGTGACAACTGCATGGACCGCTACCGCATGAACAACTGCATGTCCTGTCATGTGATGGACGGCCACTGGCTCATGTACGAGCAGCCCCACTACAGAGGCAGGATGTGGTACTTCGGACCTGGAGAGTACAGGAACTTCATGAATATGGGCTGGGGCAACATGCGCTTCATGAGCATGAGGCGTGTCATGGATTCTTGGTATTAAATCAGAATCAGAAAACTTTATTAATCTTGAAGGAAATTGCTTAAATATGTAATAAATTGTACATATAATTTATTGGATTTGTATCTCTGTATGCATAATGGTATGACTGACAACCCTAAATATCACATGACTGGTAGCTGCCTTCTGTAATTATTCAATTTATTATTAATAATGAATTATGAATTATTATTTTAAAAGTTTTAAAATTTCTCACAAACTGCACTGCATTTCTGCAATCCTTTGGAAGTAAAAAAAAAAGGGTAGCATTTCACCAGAGCATTTTGAGCATTGCAGAAAATGAATATTCATTAATGAATATGCAGAATTAACTAAAAACATTAAAATAATAAAAATGTTGTTCTCATCAATTTTCTATTCACCAAAAACTGAAGCATGCTCTATCCAAACCTGGATAAATTACTGCTATAGAAGAATGGAAATACACGTATTAAAAATTTGCCGTCACTGGACAATTTAAGAAATTATGTTGTTTTGGGTGAGCCATGAACAGTGGCACAACGAGCCATTCAAGTTGCACTCCTACATGAGCCGCTGCCACTCCTGCAGGGTGCACAGTGGCTGCTTCATGGTCTACGACACTGAAAACTACATGGGTAACAGCTACGTCATGAGGAGGGGTGAATACGGTGACTACATGAACATGTTTGGTTGGAACAACTGCATCAGGTCCTGCCGCTATATCCCCATGGTAAATATACTAATGGTTTACAAGTCAAGTTCTGCAGATAGTTTCAAAAGTCTTGAAGTTTCTTAAAATATACCTAATTGTATTACTAAATTAGCTCAATCTAAAACAATTAGGTAAATCATAGCCACACTACCTGATTTGTAGTTTTTTTTAAACATTGAGTAAAATAAACCCAAACTGAATGTATTCTGGATCAGAATGTGCACATGCGTCATGCAGAGCATGGGTTAATTCGGACAGAATTCCCTGCACATCACTTTTTCCATGTTTGTTATGTTACAGCCTTATTCCAAAATGTATTTTTCAAATGTATTAAAAATGAAAAGGAAATTGAGCCCAGGTGCATCCAGTTTCCCCTGATCAACCTTGAGATGTTTCTGCAGCTTAATTGAAGTCCACCTGTGAAAAAAACAGTTGATTGGACATGATTTAGCAAGACACCTGTCTGTATACGGTCCCACACTTATCAATTCATGTCAGAGCACAAACCAAGCATGATGTCAAAGGGACTGTCTGTAGACCTCCGAGAGAACATTTTCTCCAGGTACAAATCTGGTGAAGGTTACAGAAACATTTCTGCTGCTTTTGAAGGTGCAATGAGCTAAGTGGCCTCCATCATCCGTAAGTGGAAGAAGTTCAAAACCCCCATGACTTCCTAGAGCTGGCTGGCCACCTAAACTGAGTGATCGAGGGACCTTAATCAGGGAGGTGACCAAGAACCCAATGGTCTCTCAGTCACAACTCCAGAGGTCCTCTGTGGACAGAGGAGAATCTTATTGAAGGACAACCATCTCTGCAGCAATCCACAGGGGCAGTGATGGCCTAGTGGTTAAGGAAGCGGCCCTGTAAACAGAAGGTTGCCGGTTCGAATCCCAATCTGCCAAGGTGCCACCCCACCAAGGTGCTGCCAAAGCACCGTCCCCACACACTGCTCCCCGGGCGCCTGTCATGGCTGCCCACTGCTCACTCAGGGTGATGGGTTAAATGCAGAGGACAAATTTCACTGTGTGCACCGTGTGAAGTGACAATCACTTCACTTTCAATCAGACCTGTATGACGAGACAGAAGCCACTCCTTAGTAAAAGCCGCATGGCAACTGAAGAACCCTCAGGTCTCGTGAGTCTGTCTGATGAGTCAAGGGAAGCATGGTGGTGGTAAGCATCCATCATGCTGTGGGGATGTTTCTCAGCTGCAGGTGACTGCACCTCTGTGACACCTTGGTGGTTTGGGATTCAAACTGGCAACTTCCTAGGCCACCACTGCCCCTCAAAGGAACCCCTGAGATGTGCTGCAAAGTGGAATGGGCCAAACTGGCCAAGGATAGGTGGACCAAACTTCAAAAAAGACTTTAAAAAAAGGCTAAAGCTGCTGCCAAAGGTGCATCGAAAAAGTGTTGATAATTCTCATAATTCTCATTATGTTTTTTTTGTGTAGAATAAGGCTGTAACATATGTAAAATATGAAAAAATTATGTTTTAGGGTTAAGGGATAATAATAATAAGATCCACTACATCATTTTCTATCTGACTGCATATAAACCCAGGTAACCCAGGTAAGTGCTTGCTTTCCCTTTGGGAAAACACAATGTACCAAATACATCATGTAAAGTGTGCCTATACTGTACATAAGCAGAACATGGAATAAATTATGTCTATATCTATCGATAAAGTGAATGTTGAGGATTTGAGATGTTTCTAGTTTTATTTTTTTCATTAATAAATTAGAATGAATGTCTCTTCAGCAGCTCTTTTTTTTTTTTTTTTACAAAAGGTGATTGATTTATCTCTTTCACTTCAAATGCCTTGTGGGCCTCATCTTCATTTTGCTGAACTAAGAGAAAACAAACAAAAGAAGAAGCAAAAATTTTCTGTTGGCCAGGTATAAAAGCCAGTCTGACAGGAGGTGAGTACAGCAACAGCAGTCAAACAGCTCTGAACAAAAATGAGCAAAACCACCGGCTCCACCAACATGAACATGGGAAGGGTAAGAAAATATCTAGGAATTATATTTAATTTCGTTCTTTTACCCGGCAGCACAATAACAACAAAGTGCACTTTGATCTTACCAATTTTCCAGGTCACCTTCTACGAGGAGAGGAACTTCATGGGACGTTCCTGGGACTGTATGGGTGACTGTCCTGACATGCACTCCTACATGAGCCGCTGCCACTCCTGCAGGGTGCACAGTGGCTGCTTCATGGTCTACGACCAGGCCAACTACATGGGTAACAGCTACTTCATGAGGAGGGGCGAGTACGGTGACTACATGAACATGTTTGGTTGGAACAACTGCATCAGGTCCTGCCGCTATATCCCCATGGTAAGTGTTAAAGTTACACATTCAAAAATCAGCTTGAAAACAGCCATAATTAAAAAAAAAAAAATTAACATTTCTTTATGTCAACTAAACAGTACAGAGGAAACTACAGAATGAGGATCTACGAGAGGGATAACTTCGGAGGCCAGATGCACGAGTTCATGGACGACTGTGACAACTGCATGGACCGCTACCGCATGAACGGCTGCATGTCCTGTCATGTGATGGACGGCCACTGGCTCATGTACGAGCAGCCCCACTACAGAGGCAGGATGTGGTACTTCGGACCTGGAGAGTACAGGAACTTCATGAATATGGGCTGGGGCAACATGCGCTTCATGAGCATGAGGCGTATCATGGATTCTTGGTACTGAAAATATCATCAATAAAACATGTTAAATCCAAAACTACTGAAAAACTTGTCCCCTTTGCTTGACTTGTGCAGTTAAAAATCCAGTGGGATTCAACATAATGCGTTATTGGATTGCAGCATTATTCTAAACAATCTGCAGAAATAAATTATAATAAATCTAAATATGACTATGTAAACAACACATAATATCACTGCATTTTAATTAATCAATTTTACACAACGCTTGATTTGCATCAGTAATCAGTAGTATAGTTGGCATCGGTAGTTTGGCTATGCGTATTTCATGAGCAGGGGCAACTATGATTACTACATGAGTATGTGGTAGATCTTTCATGCATCTAATGGGAATCCACAATATTATATCCATGTATATAAATATAAATGTTTGTGCATTTTAGATCTTTGAATGGTTAATTTTTTTGCAATATGATCACACATTAAAAAATCATATTCTTAAAGTAGTAAATCAATGCAGTGTGTGATACAAACAAGACAAAGTAAATAAAATGGATTAGGGTATTTTTGGAGATGATTGTGTTTTAACTGGGTTTCATTATATTTGGCGTATTGGGGCTGTGGTGGCCTAGCGGGTAAGAAAGTGACCCCATAATCAGAATTCGAATCCCGATCTGCCAAGTTTCCACTGAGGTGCCACTGAGTAAAGCACCGTCCCCACACACTGCTCCCCGGGTGCCTGTCATGGCTGCCCACTGCTCCCCAAGGGTGATGGTTAAATAGAGAGGATAAATAGAGATTTCTTTGTGTCACCGTGTGCTGTGCTGCAGTGTTTCACTATGAGAATCACTTCACTTCAGTGATGGCCTAGAGATCATTTAAATCAACTGAAAAGTGGAACATTTGCTTTTT
This sequence comes from Denticeps clupeoides, assembly GCF_900700375.1. NCBI lineage: Eukaryota > Metazoa > Chordata > Actinopteri > Clupeiformes > Denticipitidae > Denticeps > Denticeps clupeoides. The sequence goes on from NC_041708.1 coordinate 37,219,300, forward strand.
TCAGAGCAAGGTGCCACTGAAGACCCTTGACCACACTTGTGGTCAGCCAGGAGGGTTTTAATCATGCTCGTTTGGAATGTGTGATTGGAACCATTTATATGTTGCTTTTTCCCTCAACCTCTTGTTAATGTTTTGCCGATTTTCAGTTTGGTGTGTATTTTTCTGGCCATCGTGCCATGTCATTCTGTTTATTAAATGCATGTTTTCCTTATGTTGAGTGTTTGTGCCTCCTTTTCACCTTGTGGCATGGATACACTGCTGGCTGGGTGCCTTTCTTCTTTCAGTGTAATATCCTGACTTCAACATTCAAGCACAAACATTACAATGCTTTATTTTTTACTTACGAAAACACTCTATCACACTATCCATAACCTTTAAATCTAAATCTGGAGCCCATCCTGGGACATTGTGCTTGTGGACTCACCCAGGGTGGCGTGCCAGCCCACAGCACTAGTCTCACACCATTCCCTCAGAGGTACATACATAGTCATCAATCCACCTAGTGTACATTACAGCTATAAATCTTGGCCGGGTCAGGCTCAATAGTTATCATTTTAGTCGGACTCATGTCGGGTTTGAGCAAGCTAACGTGGTAAATGAGCAGCCATCAAACACAAACTTCTGGTCTATAGTACCTATCCATTCGGTATGATTCGCTGGGAAACCATGCAAATTACAAACACAAAGCCAGAGATTTGAACTCAGAACCTTGGAGGTGTGGGACCCTAATGCTAACCCCCACACCACAATGTGGGCCTTTTAATTGCTGTATTCATTTTGCAATTCCAAATCTGACAGAGGCAAGGGAATCAAAGAGTAGCCAGTAGATTTAATGCTGAACTGCATGGAGTGGAATGAATGCAATTTCTTAATTATTAATTACCAATGTTGTCAAAATTAATAATGTAACATATATAATCTTCTTATAATTTAATAAACAGATGACAAAACTGTAAATTTATTATGATGTATTATCTATGGATATTGCTGAGAACAGATTACATGACTGTAATATCGAGAGTTTGACTGAACACACAGGCTTGCAGCTGACAAATGGTCCATCAGATCAATTGCAAAGCACACCCAAAGACCTCTAATGCAAGCACCTCTTCACACAATGCATCAATGGCCCATGCACGATGAGCCATCAGGCTGGACATTATTCAGCAAATGACTTACTAGACTTTCTGTACCATGTACACACATTGCACCCCTCAATGGGCCTCTTCATTCTGCTGAATCAAGGCTTTACACACAAAAGGGGGGGTCATATTCTTTGGGTTTGGCCAGGTATAAAAATAAGGGTTTAACTGAGAGTTCATAGCAGCAACAGCAGCAGAGGCAGTTGTAGCATCTGTGGAAAAAATGAGCAAGACCACCAGCCCCACCAATATGAACATGGGAAGGGTAAGCTGCCTGCCAGTTATTACAAATATCTGGGAGTCAGGTTATTTTTCAGTCATTTAATAATTTGTTTTTTGTTTCCAAGATCACCTTCTACGAGGACAGGAACTTCATGGGACGTTCCTGGGACTGTATGGGTGACTGTCCTGACATGCACTCCTACTTGAGTCGCTGCCACTCCTGCAGGGTGCACAGTGGCTGCTTCATGGTCTACGACCAGGCCAACTACATGGGTAACGCCTACTTCATGAGGAGGGGCGAGTACGGTGACTACATGAACATGTTTGGATGGAGCAGCTACATCAGATCTTGCCGTATGATCCCCATGGTAAAAATGTCAAAAAGTCTTTACCTGTAAGACCAATTATTTTATTGACTTTAGGCCATAAAATTCACATGGATGTATTTGTTTGTGTATGAACAGTACAGAGGAAACTACAGAATGAGGATCTACGAGAGGGATAACTTTGGAGGCCAGATGTACGAGTTCATGGACGACTGTGACTCGATCATGGACCGCTACCACATGAACAGCTGCATGTCCTGTAATGTGATGGACGGCCACTGGCTCATGTACGAGCAGCCCCACTACAGAGGCAGGATGTGGTACTTCGGACCTGGAGAGTACAGGAACTTCATGAATATGGGCTGGGGCAACATGCGCTTCATGAGCATGAGGCGTATCATGGATTCCTGGTACTAAGAAGTAAAGCTTAAAAACTTTAATAAACAATTAAATATAATCCTAGAGTGTCTGTATCTTTAATGTTCTTATTAAGACAAATAACATTTATGATTGAAGGGTATATCTGGGATTTGTGGTAATAAGAATTTGATAAATGCCACTGACTTCACACCACAACTGTAAACATTTAATCTTTTATTATGATTGATGAAGTTCTTTGGATGCAGAAAGAAGTCCAGTAGCCATGACTCAACTTTCAGACTTTCACTACTGATGTGCACATTTGCACTTTTCACATATGAAAATACAGATGATTTAATTCTATTAAACAACTTCAACTGCTTAGTCCAACTTAGCCCGTTGATGGATAACGGATCATACTTTGTTAGTTAATTGATAGATGAACTTGATAATCTGAACTATGGTTTAAAATCACACTTTCATCAGCTCAAACAATACAATTTAAGATGCTAAACTAGTTAACAACTATGGTTTTGGATGCCGGCATTTCTAAACCACAAGCATTGACTCATGTTAATGAGTCCATTTCTAATGTACATTTTTGAGGAGTTTGTGTGAGGAGTTTGGAAGTCAGTTTTATTAGCTAACATTTAAAAAAGTGAAACAGAATTCAGCACTGCAAGACAATGAGGCAAGTCATATTTATTACTTTACTGACCTAATCTATGTTGCTGTGACATAGAACCAGAAAGAAGGACATGAACATGTTCCTTTTTCAAGTGAATACTACTGCCATCTTGTGGAAACACTTTAACACATTACGTGGACAGAAAAAAACTGTCACGGTTCTGACGCGGAACAGAAACGGAGCATGTGTTGGTGGGAACAAGAACCCCTGTTTCTACCGTATTAATCTGCAAACGTGAGCTGGCATAAGCTGCAACACCCCACGGATGTTGATGTTCGCATGAAGGACAGGATCGGGGAAGGAACAGGACAAAAGGATGAGTAGATAAATGAGGAGACAGATAAGGACAGATTTACTTAGATGAGGAGGAATAGAGCCGAGTCGAGTTGAGTAATGCCAATCCATGACTGAGCAGCTGGCAGTGGCCATCTTGCCAATTTATGGGAGTTGTGTTACCTGGTGACACGGTGATCCCAGTCACATGACTGGAGTCACGTGACACAAACACAGACATCAACCATGCCGCCTGAAGGCGCACTTGCAGACATGAGAGCTGCTGAGGGAAAAGCTATGGAGCTGAAGTCTCTGGAAAGTATGTGTCTTTTGGGCAGGTTTGGAAAGGAAATGAGCAAATGTGGTGTGTTTGGCATGTACCTTGGAGGGTGCGAAGAGGAATGTGTCAAGTGTAGAAATAAACTTTAATTGTTTCTTGTGGGCAGCAAAGTACAATGAGGGATTGTTCAAGAGGGTGTTTGGGTGATCATGTTTGGGTGAGCAAACATTGATATCCAAATGGGAGCAAAAGGGCAGTCCTAAAGAGCAGGATCGAAAGGATCAAAACAAGAGGTGGTTAGGTAATGTGGCGATAAATGGCTAACTGCGACAAAGGGACAAAACCACATTGAACAGTGTCTGCTTCCAGGTGGCCTTTCCCGCGGGCATCCCAGGACCCCCTCTGTGGGTCAGAGGTCGGACCTGGGACTGTGACAGGAACTCATGCAACTAGGAAGATCAAACGAGAACGCTGCTACCATGAAGGGCTCCCCGTGGCATTCCAGTTGAACCCCTACCCAGACCAGTAAGGATCACTCCGGTGGAAGGTCAGCCAGTGGCATTAAGTCCCATCACGTTTCAGACTACAACATCAGCCTACTGCACCTTCACCAGCCACCACACCCACTTCCCTGTGGGTCTACACAACAAGTATTCTAAGTTCACGGCTACTTTGAAATGTGTAAAAGTTAATTATACAACTTCTTGCTACAATGCCTTTGCTACATACATATGTTACCCTTTCAATAACAGTTATATTTAAGTTTAGAGATCAAATCAAATACCGCAATTTATATCATCTATTGCTCAATGTATATGTGAATTTGGTGGTAGTAGAATAGTGGGTAAAACACTCGCCTATGAACCAGAAGACCCACTTACTACCATTGTGTCCCTGAGCAAGACACTTAAACCTAAGTTGCTCCAGGGACACTGTCCCTGTAACTACTGATTTTAAGTGGCTCTGGATAAGGGCGTCTGCCGGTCATTGGTCTTGCATTGGAGAAATTTGTCAACATTATCCATGCCTCCATTGCGACAACATGCCTCCGCCTTGCATTCTGGTGGCAGGTGTGATGTGGGCCAAAAAAAATATCCTGCTCCTCCTATTGGATCACTCCTTTTGTTACTGATTCCTCAATGCCCCTGGACACACATGGCCTGGATTCCGTTATCGGGCTATGGGGACACCTTTTCGGGAAGGCACTCTGCAAGCTCCTTGACTGCTCCAACCCCCAATCCAACAGCCAGGCGGAGCGAACCAACCAACAGCTTGAATGTTTTCTTTGGACCTGGCCTCGGACCTGGCCTCACTTCCTGTTGAGGGCGGTACTTGCTGACAACATGTGACCACCTTCACTGGATGTAGAACCCCTCGCATGCAGTGCAGCTAAACAATCGTCAACACCGATGGGTGTTGCAGCTGTGGCTGTCATACGTTTGCGGAATAAATGCCCACAAACTCAACTCTACTTTTGCGGCTAACTAAAATTGGGTTTGCAGTGTTTACATTTGCTCTTTTACTTTGCTCCATGCATCCCATGTGACATCTTGGAAAAGTGCATAGGTACACTGGGGACTGTAGGACCCCCTTGCCACACCACAAGGGTGTGAAACCAGGGAACACAAAATAAAATCTTAAAACAACACTGAAAATATTGGGAAGCGCCTCTCATAGCTGCTCACTGCTCACATGGTGATGGGTTAAATGCAGAAGACTTGTTTCATTATTTGCATCATGTGCTGTGCTCTGTGCAACAATGAAAAAAAACATATCACATTTGTATTTGAGGCTACTCCAAGTACTGAACTTTGTGCCACTGTCACGATGGCAGGACAGGGCAGGAAAGAGGACACATTCACACAACCTAAAAATGGGATTTACTTCAAACAATGCACATACAGATAGGACAAGGTAAAACACATGGACACAACAAGGACAAGACAAAATGAGGCTACATTTATACACTTAACATCAGGTACACACAATCAGGGAATCGGGAACACAGTCAATACCAAACTGCGGTCAATACCAAACTGCAGTCAATACCAAACATAAGCTCAGAGCCCCCTACAATGTCAGCTCTCATTGTGGACCATGGTGAGCACCGGGACCATGCTGGATACCATGGTTGTCCACACCTCCACCATTGTTGTGGAGTGTGCATGACCACGTGAGGGTACATTAACAAAACAGGACAGGATGCTGCCGATGACCTGGCAAAAACACTAGACAAAATGAAATTCCAAAATACCGGAATTGTAACGTACCAATGATCCAACGGCGAACAAACACAAACAGGGCAGCTTTATACAAAAATACACAGATGAAAACAACCAGGACATAATAGCACAGGACGAACATGAAACCCCGGTCCGACCTCCGGACCAGGAGTAGCCCCTACCGGACCGGATCCTGACAGTAATATGTCAGGATTGTGACAGCTACTGTCTATTCAGTGTAATGTAAAGGAGACAAATTCAAAGAGCAAGTGATTTCAATTAATTATAGTTTATTTATTTTCATTTTTTAGTACCAAGAATCCATGACACGCCTCATGCTCATGAAGCGCATGTTGCCCCAGCCCATATTCATGAAGTTCCTGTACTCTCCAGGTCCGAAGTACCACATCCTGCCTCTGTAGTGGGGCTGCTCGTACATGAGCCAGTGGCCGTCCATCACATGACAGGACATGCAGCCGTTCATGCGGTAGCGGTCCATGCAGTTGTCACAGTCGTCCATAAACTCGTGCATCTGGCCTCCAAAGTTATCCCTGTCGTAGATCCTCATTCTGTAGTTTCCTCTGTACTGTTTAGTTGACACAGATAAATGTTAATGTGATTAATACAACATGGACTTTTTCAAGCTAATTTAAATTGATTTTCTATTATTTACCATGGGGATATAGCGGCAGGACCTGATGCAGTTGTTCCATCCAAACATGTTCATGTAGTCACCGTACTCGCCCCTCCTCATGAAGTAGCCGTTACCCATGTAGTTGGCCTGGTCGTAGACCATGAAGCAGCCACTGTGCACCCTGCAGGAGTGGCAGCGGCTCATGTAGGAGTGCATGTCGGCACAGTCGCCCATACAGTCCCAGGAACGTCCCATGAAGTTCCTGTCCTCGTAGAAGGTGACCTGGAAGGCATTTACAACTTGTTGTAACCCATGAAAGAGAAAAAAACCCAGCTTTTCCAGTGATTCGTAAATTAATCTTACCCGTCCCATGTTCATGGTAGTGGGGCTGCTGGTGTTACTCATCTTTTCTGAGCTGTCGGGGAGGCTGCTGCTGCTGCACTGTCCTCTTGCTGGAGTGACCCTTACATTTATACATGGCCAAAGCCAAAGAATATGCAGCTCCTATTGTGTGTAAAGACCTGACCTGGCAGAGTAAAATGGGGCCAAAACAGAGGTAAGTGTAACATGGTAGGATGGTGTGATTTTACCACAAAACAATGTCCCTGGATTCAGTGAAGGCACAGGCTTTGCACATACTGCATGTCAACAAGCACAAATTTTTGTACTCAGTGCATTGATCAAACTAATATTGATCAATACACTGTATGTGGAAGATTGACTTTGTATTGACTGCTTCAGTGATGATTAATTGTGATGTAAACTAATTGGAAAGTGTAAGGAGTGCAGTGTGTACATAAAATATGTTGAATCTGTTTATTGTCTTTGGAAATTAGATAAATGGTAAACAAAATTTGGAGGTTGTTATTTCTGTTGGATTTTTCTTTTCATTCTGCATTCCAGTTGGTGAGTGCCAGCAAAACAGTACAGGTATATTGCTAGAAAGGTTCATGTGTACCAAGAGAACAATGGAGAAAATAGGACCATAGTAACATAGATGTATTCATGTAGGCATCACTACTGTTTTACACTGGAACTAAAAAATGACTTAAAGAATTTCAGAGGAAAGGCATTTTTTAAATGTTTCTGTGAGTTTGCATTATGAAGTACAACTTTTACAGCTTTTCCCTGATGAACAGCTCAACACTGCCACCTTCTGAATCACAACTAGAACACCAAAGTTTTACAAAAGTGGTGAATAAAAGCTATTTACTGTACTAAAACAGAAAAATTGCCTATGTTGACAGTTATCATGTTTACCTCTTTTTCACTTAGCCACGTCAGGAGTTTGCTCACAATAGGAGGTACTTGTATATGGGGGCTTTCCAGGTATAAATATACGGTTTTCTACCTCCATGATATCAGTGCAGCAAGAGCAGCCTAACAGCTCAGAAAGATGGGTAAAAAGAACACCCCTGCCAACATGAACTCTGGAAAGGTAAGAAATTTTCAACATTTCATATCACTGTTAGTAATGTGTGCAATCGCTAAAAATAAATGCAAAACCTTTCAGGTCACCTTCTATGAGGAGAGGAACTTCATGGGACGTTCCTGGGACTGTATGGGCGACTGTGCCGACATGCACTCCTACATGAGCCGCTGCCACTCCTGCAGGGTGCACAGTGGCTGCTTCATGGTCTACGACCAGGCCAACTACATGGGTAACGGCTACTTCATGAGGAGGGGCGAGTACGGCGACTACATGAACATGTTTGGATGGAACAACTGCATCAGGTCCTGCCGCTGGATCCCCATGGTAAATATATATTTCTGACCAAAAGGGAACGATTATTGCATTGAATTACTTTGTCATAATTGCTTATGCCAATTGCCCAACAGTACAGAGGAAACTACAGAATGAGGATCTACGATAGAAATGACTTCGGAGGCCAGATGTACGAGTTCATGGACGACTGTGACAACTGCATGGACCGCTACCGCATGAACGGCTGCATGTCCTGTCATGTGATGGACGGCCACTGGCTCATGTACGAGCAGCCCCACTACAGAGGCAGGATGTGGTACTTCGGACCTGGAGAGTACAGGAACTTCATGAATATGGGCTGGGGCAACATGCGCTTCATGAGCATGAGGCGTGTCATGGATTCCTGGTACTAAATAATTAATAAATGATTATTTAAAGATTGATTTGCATCTATTTTACTTAGTTTTTATTTTAAAATGATTGATTTCAAATATTTGTTCAGCAAAAAAAATTATATATATAAATTTATAAAACGGGAAAATGTAAAATTATATAAAATTATATAATCTATAAAATCTATATTTAGTTCTAAAACACAGTTCAGAAATACATTCCTAATAATTGGAAGTGCATCAGAAGAATGTGTTCATAACTCTGTAAAGAAGGATTTGGCCTCTGAACTTGCAAGAAGTAATGGAGGTAATGCAAGTAAATCAACACATCTTTGTAACGTCACGCTGTTGGAAGGAGGCACAGGTGAATTTGTAAAAAAAAAAAAAAAAAAAAAAAAACAGGTAAAAAATGCAGCAAACATTCGGGTCAAAGCATGTCATGGGAGTGCGAAAAAAAAGCAATTTAACATTCTTAAAACCCCCAAAAACGTCAATATGTTCAGAACAATGCGGTCGGGAGTCTGATGCGAGTGAGGAACACTACAAGATGTCCCTCCTTATGTTTCAATGTCTGCATGGTAATGCACCTCCAGATCTAACAGAACTCGACCCCCCAATGTCACTCATGCACTCTCCATTCTTCCAACACTCACCTTCTCCACCCTCCTGGGGATAGGGCCTTTTCCAGCATGGCCTCAAGACTGTGGAACCTCCACATTTGAGGGCTCCACAGGATGTGACATGCTTTAAGAAAAGCCTGAAAACGTTTTTATTTAGCAAATATAGTTTTTTTTGCTAATTGTCAATGTGGTATTCCTCTCAGGTTTTTAAATGCTCTATAATACTATTTCATTGTCTGTATGCACTTTGCAATTTTTTTGTTAAATGTAAAGTGCATTGTAAATAAAATGTATTATTATTATTATTATTATTATTATAAAACAGCCCACTGCGCTTCTTGAAGGGAGGTGAGCCTGGGAGCTCAGCCAGCCTCTCCTTGTGTTTCTAGCAAGGAAGCGGGCTAGAGAACTCCGATGCCTCCTCCCTGTGCATCCAGCATGGCTGCGAGCCTGGAGACAAAACAGCACCCACCCTGACATTGGGGGGGGGTGCCCCAGCCCATTTCTCTGACTCCTGTCCTGTCTTGGTGCATTGCCCCAGCCCATCCTTGGTTACAAGTCACCTGGATGTAAGGACCACATTGCTCCTCTAGGCATTATGCCCCTTTGTCCCACCTCCTTCCAGCCTTGGGGATTTCCAACCTGGAGTCCCTAACACATACTGCATCCCCCCTTAATATCTGGGTTAAGCGCACCACAGCAAAACCCCCCCGGACTAAACAAGGGGACACATGAGCCCAGCCAGCCTGAGATTTGTGGCCCTGGGCTGGTGCAGTAGGGTCAGGGGCGTCACCCAAGGGCATCGAGGGATGACAAGAGGGGACAGACGGACACAAAAAGACACAACAAACACACACACACACACACACACACACACACACACACACACACACACACACACACACACACACACACACACACAGAGATAGCAAAAAAACATGATCACCTGGTTCTGGTCCAGGATTCCCTATGGGAACATTTAAGGCGGGGTCAGGTGAGGCATAGTCAGGACCAATAGGACTGGGGCAGTGGTGGACTTGCAGTTAAGGAAGTGGCCCCGCAATCAGAAGGTTGCCGGTTCGAATCCTGATCTGCCAAGGTGCCACTGAGCAAAGCACCGTCCCCACACACTGCTCCCCGGGCGCCTGTCATGGCTGCCCACTGTTCACCAAGGGTGATGGGTTAAATACAGAGGACACATTACGTTGTGTCACCGTGTGCTGTGCTGCTGTGTTTCACAATGACCATCACTTCACTTTCACTTCGATTTGTGTCGACACTGCTACTGTCAGACCCACTGAAAACGGTGGTGGCTATCAACAAGATTTATTTCTTATACGGCTTGTCAGGATTGGCTCCAGGTGATCGCTACAGCTGAAGCCAATTCTGACCACCTTTATAAGACTGTAACTCCGCCCCTTCCGCAGCTCCGACATTTTAGTGGACACTGGCATGAACTTGACCTGGAAACGGTGTACTTGTATTTTGAGTTCTGGCAATCGGCACACGCCTGCGGGCTCGTTTATGTTGTTCCCCGTTTAAGTTTCATAGTTTTTCGGCCACCGTGCTGCGTTTCTTTATTGTTTATTAATTAAAACCCCTTTCCCAATATGTCCCGCCTCTGCGCTTCCTTCCCCCATCAGCTCGCCAGCGTGACACAGCTCATAATCACATACAGTATGTCTCAAAAGGCTTTGACAGACACTACAGTTGACACCCCCCACACTTGAACCTAATCCACACAAAAAAATGTTGGGAAGGAGTGATACAGAGAAGGACGCCCTTCCAGGGTAGAGTGAGCCTGTAATTGGTGTCAGTGCAGGTTTGGTGATGAATTGTCTAAGAAGAGAAAAAAAGTCCAACACGTGTGGCACAAACTGTGGCCATAAGGCCATAAGGATGCTGAACCAGGTCATTCCAACACACCTCACACCTCCCAACCCGACCATCTGAATGCCCAGGGATCAATACATATAGGTTCACACATCAAAACAACACAGATGTTAAGGACCCGACAAGGATGAAGCACAAAAGGCAAACATTTATACAGCTTCACACGATCGGGATAATTGGAGACATGAACACAACAGAACTCCAGCTTGAATTGCGGAGCCGGAGTGCCCCGTCCGGAGTCAGTTCCTGACAATTCTGTTTCTTTTCTCTTGTCCTGACCAGTACAGCATGTAAAAAACTAGTATTGGATTTGATCTGAATGACTTTGCCTTCTTCTCTTTGAAAGCCACTATTCCACTTTGCCAGGTCAGGTTTTTACACATAATGGGAGGCACTCATCCTTTGGGTTAGGCCAGGTATAAAAGTAAGGGTTACACCATCAGGAGGACAGTGCAGCAACAGCAGCCTAACAACTCAGAATCACCATGAGTAACAGCCCCAGCAACATGAACATGGGCAGGGTAAGAAAATTATGGATTTATTTATATTTTAACCATGATAGTTTAAGAGTGTGTATGACTATTATGATTTTCAAATCCATTCCAGGTCACCTTCTACGAGGAGAGGAACTTCATGGGACGTTCCTGGGACTGTATGGGCGACTGTGCCGACATGCACTCCTACATGAGCCGCTGCCACTCCTGCAGGGTGCACAGTGGCTGCTTCATGGTCTACGACCAGGCCAACTACATGGGTAACAGCTACTTCATGAGGAGGGGCGAGTACGGTGACTACATGAACATGTTTGGATGGAACAACTGCATCAGGTCCTGCCGCTATATCCCCATGGTAAATATATATTTCTGACAAAAAGGGAACGATTATTGCATTGAATTACTTTGTCATAATTGCTTATGCCAATTGGCCAACAGTACAGAGGAAACTACAGAATGAGGATCTACGATAGAAACGACTTCGGAGGCCAGATGCACGAGTTCATGGACGACTGTGACAACTGCATGGACCGCTACCGCATGAACGGCTGCATGTCCTGTCATGTGATGGACGGCCACTGGCTCATGTACGAGCAGCCCCACTACAGAGGCAGGATGTGGTACTTCGGACCTGGAGAGTACAGGAACTTCATGAATATGGGCTGGGGCAACATGCGCTTCATGAGCATGAGGCGTGTCATGGATTCCTGGTATTAAGTGTTTAATAAACTACAAATGTAAGACTTATAATACTTGTGTTTCACTCATTTTTTTCTTCATTTTCATAATAATGAAAAAAAAAACATTAGCTGTTGCTTTAATAAGAGCTGCACACTTACTGATCTTCAGATATAAAGAATTTGCTCTCAAACCAAAATTGTTGAAAGAAAAAGGAAACCTTTCATAACAGAAGTTACCTTTTATAGATTCTAGCCCTGTTCTGTATATTGGCCAATGGATTTCTGGAATATCCAGACCCATGATAACAAACACATCATCTACATACTCACATTTCAATGTAGGTGTTTTTCATTTTACACAGGTTACTGTACAATACCAGCAATAGTCATAAAAGTACAATATTACAAAAAAACAAGCAATCGAAGAAGAGGAAATTTACTAGATAAGCATGATACCAGATAAATTAAATTCCTTCTGGAATTTCTAGAGATTTTCTGTGAAAAGTCTTTGATTTGTCTTTGTTTAGTGCAAGATGAGGTATTTTTTTGCTTTGTATGAAGCTGAGAGCAAAAAAACACCACTCAAAATGTTTGATATATATTTTTTATTCTCTATTGTTGGGTTAGACACATTTCCAGTCATTGTTTTGAGCAATGGCTTTCAAATGGCTTCTTCCTGATGACTAATGAAGAAGTACACCGCATTCACTTTACTCCTAGAAAAACCTCCAGTGAAAAGTTCTGCGATAGTGGCCACTGTGCTGCAACTTCCATTCCGCCTGGTTCCGTTTCACATTTCAATCTTGGGCCCTTTGAGGACAAGAAGACAAGAGACTAATTGAGATCAGGCCAGCCTAAAACCAGCGCAGAACCATCTAACTAACCTGGACTGACCTGACAGTTGCATTGTCCCAGCAGCCCCTCTCCATTTGCCACACGTTCTACATGCCTCGCCAACAGTCTCCGCCAAGCCGCAAATACTTTGTGGGAAAGCGTCCGTTCAGGGGCGCTTGAGGTCGATGCTTCGGTGATGACACTTTCTGTCCTGCTTCGGCATCTCTTGCTCTGATCCCTGAGCTTCACTGCCCTCAAGAAAGGGAGACAAGAGGCGCACTCAGGCCAGGCCAGTAAAACACACTTCCAACGAATGGCCATTCCGACCGCAGGCGTACCTGCTACAGCTGCTTCTTCTACGAAGACTCCAGGCTCTCCTGCATCTTGGCGAGTGGCTTAGTAGCGTCCACGCCAGCGGCTTTCCTGAAGATTCCGAACCCTGCCACACAGTAGGGGCTAAAACGCAGAGCCTCAAACTGCGCCGTCACCCGGTCATGCGCCTCTCCGCTCTTCGGATGACCCAGTGACAAAAAAAAACGCACACAAAACAACAACGACAATACAACACAGTCATGACTAATCTCCACCCCCTTCTGTCCCCCCAACAGCGGGCGAGTTCGCCCCTGCACGGCCTTCCTGAACACTGCCGGTGCCGTTCATTGTACCAGCCACAATGGGGCAGCCTGGTTTTGTACAAGCCTGCTTATCCTTCGATTTATGCACTTTGGGCTTCGTTTCGGTTTGGCTGACCTTAATAAGGGTATCCAGCCAATGGAGGCATAACATCTATGATCTTGCCTTCCCTTTTTCCCCACGGACCCATCAACAGTACAGCTTTTGGCTCTGTGTTCTGGTGCTGCACTGAAAAGCTTTCAGAAACCTTTTTTGTACTAAGATGAGTGGGGACAGAAATCAACTCTACACTGCAAATCATACAGATTCATAAACCCTCATATTCAGTAGGTGTTGTTCACAGTTTCGGGGGAGATGTGGAATTTGAAGCCGTTGTGTGTTGGGAGTGGTCACGAATGCCAAAATTCTCCATTTCTTGAATTAAAGCACCAATAACCTGCATGCTTTACGTAGAAGTGGGTGTGGTCTTGAAAATGTCTATGATGGCTCACGAACAAGGTGTATAACTGGGTGTGTGACATATTGGTGGAAGGAAAATTAAATGACCCAGAATGCAGAAGAATCCAAAGTGACAGCTGTCAGTCATATCCACATATTCCACATAATCCTTCAAATTCATTACTTAAGTCTTTACGTTTTTAAGTGTTCAAGTCTTCATTAAAATCTTTTGAGTTTCAGAGATAAACAGTATAATATCAGAATAAATCTACAAAACAATTTCAGCCATTACTGAAATGAATACATTTTTTACAGATTTTTTAAAAATTGCATTTAGTATTGAACTTTGATGGTCATTTGTTTGAATTTCTTTTCTTGCTCTCAGAAAATTAGATCTTAATCAATACAAAGCATGAAAAAAAAATGCTGTTCCATGTCTCAAAATCTGAGATCTTATGAGTACTGGATTCAAGCCATTTCCTCAGCATAGAACATGAATGGCATGCTCTGGAATCAGTTTTGGATGTTTGCATTCTGTCCATTTAGATATGTAGGCCTTGTTCTAAGCAGAAAACAATACAACAGTTCACAGTTTAGTCAATGAAGTCACACCGGATTTTTTTTTCCAAATGCATTTTTAATAAATGATAACACTACCATATTTGTTCTCACTTGGAAAAGTATGACTGCTTCTTTGTGGAAGTCACTCCATGCTTACTCTATGCTCCTTCAAAAAAATATGAAAATCTCTCCAGCAAAGGTTAGATAATACTAGTAAAAAACTAAAATGAAGAACTTCAATGCTCCTCTCTTTATAGACCCAGCTTGCCAAGTCAGGGGTTTTTCCACAATAAGAGGTCAGTTTCTTTTGGGTGGAGCCAGGTATAAAACTAAAGGATTCTAGAGGAGTAGAGCAGTGCAGCAACAGCAGCCGACCAGCTCAGAAAAATGAGTAACACCAGCAGCGACACCAACATGAACATGGGCAGGGTAAGACATAACAAATGAAGTCTAGTTATTTAATTTCTTTCATCCATTAATTTGTCATTCTTTATTGTCCAATGTTTTTCAGGTCACCTTCTACGAGGACAGGAACTTCATGGGACGTTCCTGGGACTGTATGGGTGACTGTTCTGACATGCACTCCTACATGAGCCGCTGCCACTCCTGCAGGGTGCACAGTGGCTGCTTCATGGTCTACGATGGCATGAACTACATGGGTAACAGCTACTTCATGAGGAGGGGCGAGTACGGTGACTACATGAACATGTTTGGATGGAACAACTGCATCAGGTCCTGCCGCTATATCCCCATGGTAAATATATATTTCTGACAAAAAGGGAACGATTATTGCATTAAATTACTTTGTCATAATTGCTTATGCCAATTGCCCAACAGTACAGAGGAAACTACAGAATGAGGATCTACGATAGAAATGACTTTGGAGGCCAGATGTACGAGTTCATGGACGACTGTGACAACTGCATGGACCGCTACCGCATGAACGGCTGCATGTCCTGTCATGTGATGGACGGCCACTGGCTCATGTACGAGCAGCCCCACTACAGAGGCAGGATGTGGTACTTCGGACCTGGAGAGTACAGGAACTTCATGAATATGGGCTGGGGCAACATGCGCTTCATGAGCATGAGGCGTGTCATGGATTCTTGGTACTAAATAATTAAATAAAATTAAATAATTTAGGACTAATGTTTGTGTTTTCATTATTTGAAAAAAATAGAATTGATGTTGCAGATTGTAAAGAACAAAATTCCCCTCTTACTCCAGTGTGCAGTTAGAAACTATGGACACCATCAGGTTCCACTGGTTATTTAAATTTGTGCATATCCTGTCATGTGATGTGGTACTTCGGACCTGGAGAGTACAGGAGCTTCATGAATATGGGCTGGGGCAACATGCGCTTCATGAGAATGAGGCGAAC
Source organism: Denticeps clupeoides (assembly GCF_900700375.1). Taxonomy (NCBI): domain Eukaryota; kingdom Metazoa; phylum Chordata; class Actinopteri; order Clupeiformes; family Denticipitidae; genus Denticeps; species Denticeps clupeoides. The sequence goes on from NC_041708.1 coordinate 37,235,078, forward strand.
AATGTATTTCTGGTACTAGATAACAGAATAAATTTAGTCATTTATAACTAATAGTTCTAGTAATTGAATGATTCTAGAATTGATTTTGCAGATTGTAAAGAACAAAATTATTTTCCTAACCTAGTGTTCATTTAGACATATTGAGACCCATCTATCTATCTATCTATCTATCTATCTATCTATCTATCTATCTATCTATCTATCTATCTATCTATCTATCTATCTATCTATCTATCTATCTATCTATCTATCTATCTATCTACATATATACATATATATAAATTAAATTTAGATTATATTTATTTTTAATTATCCAAATATTCAGATACATTCAGTTGTTATTGTACTATAATAGCTTTTGGAAGCCAGGACAGTTGATATAAAGATTTCAGCTTATTCATGTTAAAACATATGTGAGGCTGTAACCGGTCTTAGTCTCTGTGTTGTGTTTTTCGTTCGGTTCAGGTGTGTGTGGACACAAGGTGTGGAGAATGACGACGTGGTCATGTTCACATGGCAAATTGCAGTCGGGTTTATTTCTCCGGTCCCTGCTCCTGCTCCCATATGGGAAATGGAAGAGCGTGAGTCAGGACAATCAGACTCAAACTACATACAATGAACTAAGAATTAACATACATAAAACAATATTAAACAAGCATGTCATGATTCAACATAAAAAATACACACAGAAAATTTAATCAAAAGCGAGACTATAAAGGATGCTGAGCCATCATTTCTTACCTGCTCTCATAAGAGGAATGAAAGTGAGAGAAGGAAGTAATGCAATACCTTAAATAGACGGCATGGAATGATGGGAAATGATGTCTATAAAGAAAACAGCATTAAATAAAACAAAGTAAAAACAGTACTTTTGTGTAAGTACATACAACAGACATATATATACACCTGTTACACAGCACAATGTATTGATGTTTCTAATTTACACTCAATAGCACTGAACCCTTGAAATTCAGAGTTGCCGTTTATCTGTTTTTCCACCCTTTTCTTTCTACCCGAAAATTTGTTGTATATTTTGCTAAACATCAGGATCTTTTTATGATTAGTGGTGTATGCAATAGGCACCAATCCCAGGTCTACTAAATACTTGTGTTACTTCTGCTAGTTTCATGACCATTTCATGCTTTTCTTGTTTATTTCAAGCTTTCTAAACTATAAGTTCTATTTCTCTATATCGGACGTCCAACATTTTTGGCAAGGGCTATGTAAATTTCAATGTAAAGCATGAACTGCACTCCCTGGAACTGAACTTTGTTTTTCTGACCTGCTGTAGCAACATGTAGCACAAAGTATTTGCTTTAAATGTAGACATTAAGTTCTCATTCCAAGCTTACAAAAATAGAACCATTTACAGACAAATACAATTAGAATATTTGATTTTATGTTTGGATAAATAATATTCATATTAAAATATTAAATTGTGTAATGAGTTTCCTGTCATGATTGATGACATGATGCCCTCTAGGTGGCCCCAAGTGGTGTTCCTACCTATCACACTATGACTATAAAAAGTTGGTGTTTTTGTTTTGTGTGTGGATGATAGGGCAAATAGGAAAAATAAAATGTAGAATTTACATTACAAATCATAACTTCTTGTAATCTGACAATGTGTGTGTGTGTGTGTGTGTGTATATGTATAGATAGATAGAGAGAGAGAGAGAGAGAGAGATAGTTGAACCTCAGACAGGTTCAAACAATTTTTCAAAACACAGATATACTGAACATTCAAATACTACACAGAATAGACATTACTAGAAAAGGACACAAACCCTACTCTACTTCAAACAGTCTCTTTACCTTCATGTTTCTATAGACCCACTTTGCCAAGTCAGGGGTTTTTCCACAATAAGAGGTCAGTTTCTTTTGGGTGGAGCCAGGTATAAAACTAAAGGATTCTAGAGGAGTAGAGCAGTGCAGCAACAGCAGCCGACCAGCTCAGAAAAATGAGTAACACCAGCGGCGACAGCAACATGAACATGGGCAGGGTAAGACATAACACTTCAAATGAAGTCTAGTTATTTAATTTCTTTCATCCATTGAATAATTTGTCATTCCTCATTGTCCAATATTTTCCAGGTCACCTTCTACGAGGACAGGAACTTCATGGGACGTTCCTGGGACTGTATGGGTGACTGTTCTGACATGCACTCCTACATGAGCCGCTGCCACTCCTGCAGGGTGCACAGTGGCTGCTTCATGGCTTATGATGGAGCCAACTACATGGGTAACAGCTACTTCATGAGGAGGGGCGAGTACGGTGACTACATGAACATGTTTGGATGGAACAACTGCATCAGATCCTGCCGCTATATCCCCATGGTAAATATATATTTCTGACCAAAAGGGAACGATAATTGCATTGAATTACTTTGTCATAATTGCTTATGCCTATGTCCAACAGTACAGAGGAAACTACAGAATGAGGATCTACGATAGAAATGACTTCGGAGGCCAGATGTACGAGTTCATGGACGACTGTGACAACTGCATGGACCGCTACCGCATGAACGGCTGCATGTCCTGTCATGTGATGGACGGCCACTGGCTCATGTACGAGCAGCCCCACTACAGAGGCAGGATGTGGTACTTCGGACCTGGACAGTACAGGAACTTCATGAATATGGGCTGGGGCAACATGCGCTTCATGAGCATGAGGCGTGTCATGGATTCCTGGTACTAAATAATTGAATAAAATGTAATATTTTAAAAGAAATAATTCAGTTTCCATTATTTTGATAATTCATTCAAGATGCATAATTCCAGAAGCAGGTTTCCTACGGTCATTGAAAAGTCAGCAAAGTCATGACATTTGAAAAAAGAACTTTGCAGGTCTTGAAAATTTTTGGATTACAAAATAAACATAAAGTTATGGAAAAGTCATTGAAATCTGATTGACGCATGAATGTATAATGAAGTACGTAGTTCCATTAAGAATGCACAAGAAACGTTTTTCTTTGTTTACAACTACAATATTTAAAACTAATGCAGGTCTATAGTATCTCTAATAGTATCTTTAATGATACTGTGTGAGTACTATCATTTAACTATAATTTAGAAGTCATATAAATTATAGTTGATGATTTATGCCCATGTTCTCTGGCTCATGCTTGCGTTCAAGTTACATTTCCCTAACTATTAACACATAGGAAGGGGGTTCCATCTATCTGTCGCCAGAAGAATACAACATAACCACAAACATCACAGTAGCACACCCAGTTTTTACTGTATACCATGAACACGGCTGCTCTTATTCTCCAGCACCGCAAAACGGAGACGGTGCCTAACCGCCCACCGACACTAAACTGTATTTAACCCCCGTGTAACACACATCTCAACATGAAACATTCCCACATTTCCTCATAGTCTAGCACTCGCAAAACTAGTCAGGTTGTCCGGCCTCCGCCACCACAATAAGTCGTCAAAAATGGTGACCACTGAGATTCATTTTATTGCGATCATCAATCGTATGATCACCCAGCGTTTGTGACAATGATCACTTCTATGTTTGTTATTTTTGCCTCCCTGTTGTTTAAGTCAAGATTTTCAGGGTTGCCATCTTAAAACTGTGGACAATAGTAAAAAAAAAACTCTCTCTCTACACACAAAAGCACCGTATTAAAACCACTCCAACTTGATAATACCTGGCAGAAAGAGGCGTGGCACAATAGAGGTTAAAAGGATGAACAGTTTCTAATTTATTAACACCGGTAAATTATTATTGCAGTTACATGTAAATATTACAGAACCCCCCCCCCAAAAAAAAGACAGGAGAAAAAGATAGAGAAAGATAGAGAAAAGCCTGAAGTCGCCTGGTCCAGGAGAAAAAACGTTTGAGAGGAAAGGTCTAGTGTCCACGAGACAATTCTTTTATACATTTGACTCAAAGAAGGAAGTGTCAGAATTCAGAATTTCTTGTTTCTGCTGTCATGTCCCCGGTGTCTCCTGTCTGTGGCAGACAAAGGCAGAGTGAGGGATTGCAAAACAAATGGCTGCCATTTCACACCTCTTGCTCAGGGGCCATTTAACAGAGATGCGGAAAACGGAGGTGATGAACATCTACGCTAAAAAAAAGGTGCAGAAACATCATGGCACGTCCCATTTTACACCATAAATTTAGTTTTAGTTTTGGTAAATTTGACATTTTTTTTTTATTTGCACAGAAACTTAGAGAACATATGGTCATGAAAATTTGCCCCGGACTAATTATAAAGTCATGGAAATTATTTTCTCAAAATGTGTAAGAACCCTTTAGTAGTGATGTTTAGTAGTAGATATATTGATTTGACTCTAATTGTTTTTCTGAAGGATCCAGTTTGTGCGTCGCAACATAATGAACTGGTACTGGAATTTGGATTTGGAGAAATAAATTTGCGCCACATTTTTCTGGGATGTATGTCACGTCCCCGTCTAGGGGTTGGGAAACATGACAACGAAGGAGAGGGACGTGTGAGGCGGGAATACACACGTACCAGGCCGAAGTGAAATATTCTGCTTTTGTTTACAGTGAGGAGTGAACAACCAACCAAAATCAAGAGTGATGTACATAACAACAACACACCATAAAAGGACACACAACAAAAACCACAACACTGACCACTCTAACACGCAACAAAAGATTTTATCTAACTTTTCTTCAACACTCTGAAACGCTCCTCTCTATCCTCCTCCGGCCCCACAACAACGGGCCCCGTCTGGCGGCTGGAGTTGTCTTTAAATGCTCCTGTCTGATGAGTTGACTGGCAGACTGATGATGAGGGAATAGGTAGGCGGAGCCATAAATCCCAATCTCCACTCAGCAAACAGTCTGAAAACACACACCAAACACAGAGCACCCCCCCAAACCACCCTACGGCCCAAAGGACGTAACAACGTAAAATGCAGCTTTAATTTCCTTGGAATTCACATACAAATGAATACATTCAATTTCAGTTGGTACAATTAATTTTCAGTTTGTGCAGTTCAGGTTCAAATATATTCAATTCAATTTCATTTTCTACTGGCACAAATCTCTGCCAATACAACTACTCCAGTGTGCATTTAAAACATATGGAGACATCAGTTGACTTGCTAGTTACAGTCCTGTCAACATACAACAGTCAGTTTTTGAGGTGTCTCAAAATATGACCATTTTAAATAAAATATTTTTTGCTGATATTGAAATTAGATATTGGACATGTAAACATTCTGATTCAGGCCCCATCCACACGAGAGCGCTTTGTTCTACAACGGGGTTTTGGTTTCTAAAAACTTTGCGTCCACACAGGAGCATTATCTGAAATGTTGTCATCCACACAGAGATGCAGAGAACGTCCTGGACGCTGTTTAAACCCCCCACCACACACGTGAGTGGGACTTTAACTCCTTGCTCTCCTTGTTTGGCATGTAGTTCCTCTCCCTGTTCTCCAGTCTTGTCATTTCATTAAAAATGTATACTGTAGAAAGGATTTCTTGTTGCTTTATGACGTTATGTAGCTGCTGCAGCACAAGCACGAACGTGGTGTCCACCATTGTTGTATGTATGACAAGTTTGGGGTTATAGGTCAGGTTGTAGGTTGGGTTGATAGATCAGCAATTTCACACGGATAAGATAAGATAAGATAAGATAAGATAAGATAAACCTTTATTAGTCCCACAAGTGGGAAATTGCACTTGTCACGGCAGAAAGTGGACAGAAGCAGAAAGTAATAGCAGCACAAAAAATAAGATAAATATGTATCTGTATATATGTACAAATTTACAATTTAAACAGTTAACAATTTAACAGAGTGTGCGTGTTTGTCTGTGTATGTGTGGTCAGCTGTGAGATCTTTGTTATAGAGACTGACAGCGGTTGGAAGAAAAGACCTTCTGAACCTCTCCTTCCCACATCCTGGGTGCAGTAGCCTGCCACCGAAGGAGCTGCTCAGTGCTGTCAGAGTTTCCTGCATGGGGTGGGAGATGTTGTTCAACAGGGATGACAGCTTAGCTACCATTCTCCTGTCACTCACCACCTCGGAAAAGAGAAATTCACTCTCGGACCCTTTTATAGAAATTAACCATTACGGGTCGACTGAAACTCTGTTTCCGTGTGGACACAGTGCCAAATTAGATTGAATTTTTTTCCTGTTTTATAGAAGAAAACATTCTTGTGTGGACGGGGCTTCTGATGTAACAGCTTTTGGAGACCAAATAAGTGTGATATTAAAATCTATTGATCTTAACTTCAGTTACAAGACATTTGCAGCCCAATTTGTTTCTGCTTTCCTAAATTACACTGAATAGCTGATAATACAGTCAGGGTTTGTCTGTTTATTTACCCCCTTTTCATTCTGGAAATAATGCTGCCACTTCAATGTAGAACATGTTCTGCACTCTCTGAAACTGGTGTTTGGTTTTTCCATTTTTGTCTACTTTAAAAACATGGTAGCACATTGTAGTTTTGGGAAAAAATATTCGACATTATGTAGATATAATGTTTTTTTTTTTTTACTTGTCTTATTTATAATTTCCTTTCAAATTCAAGTCATGGAGTACATAAATTAAAATTCATGTCACGGAGTACGTAAAATAACAATTTGAACTTTTTTGTTACATGTTTAATGAAAAACACAGAATTCATGAACATTCCAATATTTCACAGAATAGACATTACTAGTAAATGAAGTAAATGACACATCTGGTTCAAAGAGTCTTTTTACCTTTTTACGTTTCTATTGACCCAGTTTGCCAAGTCAGGGGTTTGTCTACAATAGGAGGTCAGTTTTTTGGGGGGTTCAGTCAGGTATAAAACTAAAGGATTCTAGAGGAGTAGAGCAGTGCAGCAACAGCAGCCGACCAGCTCAGAAAAATGAGTAACACCAGCGGCGACAGCAACATGAACATGGGCAGGGTAAGACATAATGCTTCAAATGAAGTCTAGTTATTTAATTTCTTTCATCCATTGAATAATTTGTCATTCCTCGTTGTCCAATGTTTTCCAGGTCACCTTCTACGAGGACAGGAACTTCATGGGACGTTCCTGGGACTGTATGGGTGACTGTTCTGACATGCACTCCTACATGAGCCGCTGCCACTCCTGCAGGGTGCACAGTGGCTGCTTCATGGCTTATGATGGAGCCAACTACATGGGTAACAGCTACTTCATGAGGAGGGGCGAGTACGGTGACTACATGAACATGTTTGGATGGAACAACTGCATCAGGTCCTGCCGCTATATCCCCATGGTAAATATATATTTCTGACAAAAAGGGAACGATAATTGCATTGAATTACTTTGTCATAATTGCTTATGCCAATTGCCCAACAGTACAGAGGAAACTACAGAATGAGGATCTACGATAGAAACGACTTCGGAGGCCAGATGTACGAGTTCATGGACGACTGTGACAACTGCATGGACCGCTACCGCATGAACGGCTGCATGTCCTGTCATGTGATGGACGGCCACTGGCTCATGTACGAGCAGCCCCACTACAGAGGCAGGATGTGGTACTTCGGACCTGGACAGTACAGGAACTTCATGAATATGGGCTGGGGCAACATGCGCTTCATGAGCATGAGGCGTGTCATGGATTCCTGGTACTAAATAATTGAATAAAATGTAATATTTTAAAAGAAATAATTCAGTTTCCATTATTTTGATAATTCATTCAAAATTCATAATTCCAGAAGCAGGTTTTTTTGTGGTCATTAAAAACTTTGCAAATGTCAAGGAATTTGAAAAGAAAATTTTCCAGGTCTTGACAAGTTTTGAAATACAAAATAAATATATAAAGTTCTGGAAAAATCATGAGATGTTGTAGTCTAGTGGGTAACACACCCAGTTTTAACTTACTGAACACTGAGAACACAGCTGCTCTGTGTTCTAACCACCTAATTAAACTCTATTTAACCCCGGTGTAGCACACATCTCAACATGCAACATTCCACTATTTACATCAAGCACACTCGTTTCCTCTTCCCTCGCAAAGGTACAGTCAGGTTGTCCGGCCTCCGCTACCACAATAAGTCGTGCTGTGATCGTGAAAAATGCCAAAAGCGGATCACTGAGATTAATTTTATAGCGATCATCAATCGTATGATCACCCAGCGTTTGTGGCAATGATCACTTTTATGATGAGTTTTACTTATTTATATTTGTTTGTTATTGTTGCCTCCCTGTTGTTGAAGTTAAGATTTTCAGGGTCGCCATAAATTTAGTTTAACAATATTTTGGTAAATTTGTCTTTTTTTTTCAAATTTGCACAGAAATTTAGAGAACATATGGTCATGAACATTTGCCCCAGAGTAATTGAAAAGTCATGGAAATTCATTTGTAAAAATGTGCAAGAACCCTTTAGTAGTGATGTTGCAGATTGTAAAGAACAACATTTCCATTAGTACCCTAGTGGGCATTTAGAACATACGAAGACCATCAGGTTCTACTTGTCATTTTTAAAATGTTGATACTCTCTATGAATACACTGAGTTGACTTTTTAGTGACAGTCCTGTCCATATACAAGAGTCAGTTTTTAGGTGTCTCAAAATAAAATTATTTTAAATCAATAATTTTGTAGACATTCTGATTCAGCCCCATCCACACAACAACGCTTCCCTCAATAATGTGTTTTTGGTTCCTAAATAACTTGTGGCCACACGAGAGCATTATCTGAAATTTTGTCATCCACATGGAGATTCAGAGAACGTTCTGAACGCTGCTTTAAGCCCCTCTCCACACATGTAAATGGCGCTGTAACTACCAGCTCTCTTTGTGCGGCATCTAGTTCCTGAGTGGTGAGCCTTGTCTTTTCATTAGAAATTGTGCACCATAGCAAGGATACCTTGTTCCTTCATGAGGTTATGCAGCTTCTGCAGCACAACCACAAATGCGATGTCCACCATTGTTGTATGTACGACGAGTTTGGGGTTACAGGTCAGGTTGGAGGTTGAGCTGATACACCAGCATTTTCACACAGATACCCGGAAGAGAGAAATTCACCCTGGAAGCTTTTTAGACCATAAACGCGTGATATTAAAACCTATTGATCTTAAATTCAATTACAGGACATTTGCAGCCCAATTTGTTTCTGCTTTCCTAAATTACACAGAATAACTAATAACCCCTTGCAATTGAGAGTTGGGGTTTGTCTGTTTATTTACACCATTTTCTTGTGCAACACCTTTTTATTTTTCTGATAGGTGATGCATGGAATAGGCATCAATCCCAGGCCTAATAAATACTTTTTTTACTTCATGCTTTATCCTCAAAATCAGACGTCCATTATTTCTAGTCAGATCTGGAATAACACTGCCACTTCAATGTAGAACATGTTCTTCACTCTCTGGAACTGGTGATTGGTTTTTCCATTCTTGCCTACGATAGAAACATGGTAGCACATTGTGTTTTTTGTGAAGTAATATTAACTTGATATACAACAACAACAACAACATTTATTTCTTATATAGCCCAAAATCACATACAGTATGTCTCAATGGGCTTTGACAGGCCCTACAGTTGACACCCCCCACACTTGACCCTTCTGAAATATTAAATATTAATATTAAATATTATTAGAAATATTAAAATCTTCAGTATTGACATATGGAATATATATATTATATATATTTTATTTGTCTAATTTTCTTTCAAATTCAAAATCATATTGGACTTCTGGATGTCATGGAGTACGGAAAAATACAATATTAAACTTTTTTTGTTACATGTTTAATGAAAATCACAGATCTCCTGAACATTCCAATATTACACAGAATAGACATTACAACTAAATGTAGTTACACAGGCTCTAAATGGCACAGGCTCTATCTACTACTTCAAAGAGTCTTTTTACCTTTTTACGTTTCTATTGACCCAGTTTGCCAAGTCAGGGGTTTGTCTACAATAGGAGGTCAGTTTTTTGGGGGTTGAGCCAGGTATAAAACTAAAGGATTCTAGAGGAGTAGAGCAGTGCAGCAACAGCAGCCGACCAGCTCAGAAAAATGAGTAACACCAGCAGCGACAGCAACATGAACATGGGCAGGGTAAGACATAACGCATCAAATGAAGTCTAGTTACTTATTTTCTTTCATGCATTGAATAATTTGTCATTCTTCATTGTCCAATATTTTCCAGGTCACCTTCTACGAGGACAGGAACTTCATGGGACGTTCCTGGGACTGTATGGGTGACTGTTCTGACATGCACTCCTACATGAGCCGCTGCCACTCCTGCAGGGTGCACAGTGGCTGCTTCATGGTCTACGATGGCATGAATTACATGGGTAACAGCTACTTCATGAGGAGGGGCGAGTACGGTGACTACATGAACATGTTTGGATGGAACAACTGCATCAGATCTTGTCGTTGGATTCCCATGGTAAATGTTTTTTGATGAATATTGCTAAGCCATAGACAAGCATATGCTGTTATATTATTTTGACATGTTCCATTTCCTTCTGCCCAACAGTACAGAGGAAACTACAGAATGAGGATCTACGATAGAAATGACTTCGGAGGCCAGATGCACGAGTTCATGGACGACTGTGACAACTGCATGGACCGCTACCGCATGAACGGCTGCATGTCCTGTCATGTGATGGACGGCCACTGGCTCATGTACGAGCAGCCCCACTACAGAGGCAGGATGTGGTACTTCGGACCTGGAGAGTACAGGAACTTCATGAATATGGGCTGGGGCAACATGCGCTTCATGAGCATGAGGCGTGTCATGGATTCTTGGTACTAATTGGTTGAATAAATAATTTAAAACTAATATTTGTGTTTCCATTATTAAAAATACTTTTTGAAGGTACAGAATGTAAAGAACAAAAATCTTCTTCATATCTGTTACAATACAGAAAGGGGGCAGTTCCACCAAAAACTTGATTTATATATATAGAAACACAAAGGAACAAGTTTTGAGATTGAGGGAACTGGAAACATGGAAGTCAAAATTCTCCACACATGCACCACTTGAAATACAGAAAGCTATACACCAAAACCATGAGCCTTTACACTCAGATTGAAACCATGACCCCTTCATCGGTTCAGCATTCAATTCTTAAACCGGAACACCGGGGTGTTACGTCCCGTGATCATGTGATGTGTGGTTTGTATGTTCTGTCTTGTTGGTGTTTTTCCGTTTTTGTAATTTACGGAACTCCTCCCAGACCTGACGCTGATTCGCGCTCCCATCGGTGTGATGCCATTAAAGACGGCATGCTGCGACGCGGAAGCAAAGAAGGAGAGAGGGAGACTGAGAGGGGGAGAGGGAAAATACGCAGGACAGATGCCCTGTTCACATTTAGTCTACCCGGTGCTTTTCGTGGCCTGACGGTGTGTCAAGGCGTGACTTGTATTGTTTTGTTTTATTATTTGTTTCCCTCCCTCTTTATAATTGTTCAAGTTCCTGACCTAGACCAGGACGTAACATGGGGTAGGACCTTCTTTATACAGGTACAGGGAATTAAGGTGGCGTGGCCTGCCCTCAGTGTTCTGGGAGTTCTTGTCAGGTGTACCCAGCCCTTGCGGGTTTCGCTGTGGCACCTAGTGTGCATTTAGAAACTATAGATACCATCAGGTTTCACTAATTATCTCTAAACCTTTTACTTTCCCTATGAAAAGGATGAGTCCACTTTCTAGTGATAGTCCTGTCCATATACAGTTAGTTTGAGTTGTCATAAAAATAGCCAATATAGAATCAATTGAATTTGTCTGTGGCAGGAAACAGAGGTCGAATGTGCATGACATATGCGGACAGGGGATTTATTCAATAGGACACAGAGTACACAGGAGAGTTAAATGCACAATGACCTGACAGGGACAAGACACAACCAGGGCAGATTGAACATTTACATTTACATTTAAGGCATTTGGCAGACACCATTATCCAGAGCGACTTACAACGTTCTTTAAAGTTACCATCAATGAACTGATCAGTTCTGGTTCACTAGGACCCCCAACTATGAATACAATCTTTTTATTCACTCTTGTTGTAGATTCTGTACAGAAGTTAGACAATAAGGAAGTTACAAGTTAATCTAAATATTCTCTAAAGAGGAAGGTCTTGAGCTGCCGTTTGAAAGTGCTCAGTGGCTGAGCTGTTCTGACCTCGAGGGGAAGTTCATTCCACCACCGAGGGGCCAAGACGGAGAAGAGTCTAGATGAGCGTCTTCCTTTTACCTTCAGAGATGGAGGGACCAGGTGAGCGGTACTGGAGGCTCGGAGTATACGAGGTGCAGTGCGAGGTGTAATAAGGGCTGTGAGGTAGGATGGTGCTACTCCATGTTTGGCTTTGTAGGCCAGCATCAGTATTTTGAACCTGATGCGTGCAGCTACTGGGAGCCAGTGGAGGGAACGTAGCAGAGGGGTGGAGTGGGTGATTTAGGGAAGGTTGAAGATCAGTCGTGCTGCTGCATTTTGTATGAGTTGTAGAGGTCGGATGGTGCATAGAGGTAGACCAGCTAGAAGGGAGTTGCAGTAGTCCAGTCGTGAGATTACTAAGGACTGAACCAGTCTGATATTGTAGAGAAGGAATCTACATGAGCGGGAAAGATTGCTGATGTGAGTTGAGAAGGAGAGTTGGTTGTCTATTGTTACTCCAAGGTTGCGGGCTGTTGCAGAAGGAGAGAGCTGTGAGTTGTCCAGGAAAATAGCAAGATCCTGATGAGGTGAAGAATCTGCTGGAATGAATATTAGTTCAGTTTTGGTGGGATTGAGTTTGAGGTGATGGGCTGCCATCCAAGACGAGATGTTGGTTAGAGATGCAGAGATTTTGGAAGCAGCATGTAGATCAGAGGGAAGAAAGGAGAAGAGGAGTTGTGTGTCATCGGCATAGCTGTGGTAGGATAATCCATGTGAGGAAATTACCTCACCAAGTGATCTCGTGTAGAGGGAGAAAAGGAGAGAACCTAGTACCAAGCCTTGAAGGACACCAGTGGAGAGTCTACGTGAGGTAGAGGTGGATCCTTTCTAAGATACTTGGTAAGATCGCTCATCAAGGTAGGAAGCAAACCACTGCCATGCTGAGCCCTGAATTCCAAGCCTCTTCAGGACTGACAAGAGAGTCTTGTGGTTAACGGTGTCAAATGCTGCAGAGAGGTCGAGGAGAATAAGAACCGATGACAGTTTTGCCAATCTGGCCTCATGTAGCTGCTCAGTAACAGCCAGAAGGGCCGTCTCAGTAGAATGGGCTGTTCTGAAGCCAGACTGGTTAGGATCCAAGAGTTTGTTCTGTGACAGATGAAGTGATAGTTGATTGTAGACACAGCTCTCAAGGATTTTAGAAAGAAATGAGAGGAGGGAAACTGGTCTATAAGTTGTTGATGTCTGTAGGATAAGTGGTGGGTTTCTATAGGATTGGAAGAACCCTGGCTGTTGAACATTTTATTGGTGCAGGGCGCCCAGTTGACAGAGTCAGAGGAGATAGACAACGAGGTTCCAAATAGTAGTGCTTTTTTTTTTTTATACTTTTCCAAAAAGTGAAATCCAAAAATGTGCAAATACTTATATTTTCAAAGAAAATATAAAACATAGACAATCGTAGGCAAAACCCAACCTGATCCTGCACTAATACTGAGACCTTGCTTGTCTCCACAGTGAAATATATGTCACATCTTATCTTGTCTTATAAAGAGACACAGGACCAACAGCAAGTCAACAACAAACTCCAGAACGGAATTCTGAACTGCAGTACCTCGCAAAGTCAGGCCAAGACAATATTGAATATCTAAAAAATATCATTCTTTCAGTTGTTTCTGAGAAATAATAACTTTTGGAGATCACAGAGGCTGCGGTGCCACTACTGAACCCCCAGGGGGCACACAACTTAATTCCAAACTTTTGGACCAGGAGAGGACTAAACCCAGCATGTCTGCATGTATACAAGAGCCTCCAAACACTCCTAGACAACACAAAGTCTTTGTTGATTCCTATCACATTGTTGGTAAATGTTCCTAATCTGATATCATCATTTCCGACTGCTTTGACCCTGACCTTGCTTTTTTGAATGATCCTTACCTGCTCCTGTTTTAACCCAGGTGGTCCCGATGGTGGGGGTGGTCTGGTCAGGTGACCTTCCAGACAGGACCAATCCTGCTCTGCACTGAACCCAACCATGTTCAAATGGTTCAAATTTATTTCTAAAGCACTTTAAAATAATGCAGTTGACCAAAGTGCTGTACACAGACAAAAGAAAAGAGAGGAACAGAATAAAATAATAATAACCAATAAAATAATAATAACCATAATAAAACAGTAAAACCAACATCTCAGACAGATATAAAAACCAAAGAGAAAGAAATGTGTTTTGAGGGAGCTCTTAAAAACAGAAAGGAATTTTGCCTGCCTGATGTTCAAGAGCATTGTGTCTTGGAGCAGCGACCTAAAAAGCTTGGTCACCCCTAAGTTGCTTGACTTAAGTCCCTCTCTCACGTGCTCCAAACAACATGACCTCTTTTTCATTAAAATGTAAAAAAAATTGTGACATCCATTTTTAAATTCCTGCAGTACACTCCAGTAATGAATTTGCAGAATATACATTTTCTTGTTTTAGTGGCATATAGACTTGACTTTCATCTGCATAGAAATAGAATGCAATGCCGTGTTTCTGAAGAACTGACCCTAGAGGAAGTAAGTATAAAGAGAAGAGAAGAGGTCCAAGAATCGAACCTTGAGGCACTCCACACATGAGAGGCGCTGGAGCAGACTAAGTGGTGCTGATACAAACCACTCTAGGACACCATGCTGAATGCCCACTCAGTTGTAAACGTGGCCCACTGTTTCATAGGCAGCTGTTAGGTCCAAGAGTAACCAAACAACAAAGTGGCCAGAATTTGTGGCTAAAAGAATGTCATTTAAAACTTTTACAAGTGCCGATTCAGTGCTGTGACAGCTTTCAAACCCAGACTGAAACCCTTCAAGAATATTGTGCTCATCATTGCTTCAACTGGTTGAAAACAATTTTTTTCCAAGACCTTTGAGTTGAAAGGGAGCTTAGACATTTGCCTGAAATTTGAAACTACAGAGGAACCAAGACTGGGCTTCTTGCTGTAACCACAGCATGCTTACAGGTATAATGGTTAAACTGCCATTGTGCTCTGTACGCTGTACTTTGTACATATGACAATAAACTTCAACCTCAACCTCAAACTGGTCAAAGACAGATGAGCATGTGGCATAGATGGAGGGGTCATAGGTTCATGGACACATGAGGGCCCTGGTGCTTGGCACCTTATTAATGAAGAAGTCTAAGAAGTTCTCACACAATTCAGTTGACTTACCCATTGTGTAGCATGAAGAACATAATTTACAGTGTTAAACAGTACATGAAGATTGTGATTTGAGAATTTCAGTTGATAATGTCAGAATAAAAATTGTTTTTAGCAGCTTTCACAGTTCTCTGATAGCAGTGCCAGCCATCTCTCAATATCTGGAGAGACACCAGCAGCCTGTCCTTCTTCCACATTTGCTCAGTTCTCCTACATTTGCGCCTGGCATTGTGCACAGCTTCATTTAGGGTGGTAGTAGCCTAGTGGGTAGTATTCAATGATATACAATGATATACAATGAGTTTTGTTTCATGATTCATGATGTCATCTCAGCTGGCCCTTACTAGAGTTCCTAGCTATAACATTATGACTATGAAAAGTTACTGAGGTGTACAAAATAAAGTTTAATGCGACTGCTGCTTTGATTTAAATTTTTGTATGTTTCAGAATAATGTATATCTGTATAATGTATATTCTTCATAATAATATATTTTCAAAATATGGTAGAAATTTAGCAACACTGTTATATAAGCCATATTCAGATATTATGATTATCATGAGTCAGCCTTACTGGGTACAGATTTTTACATTTTCTGGTTGATCAGAAGGTTTTTTTTTTATTATTATTCCTTCCTTCAATATGCACAAAATTTAGTTTAAGAAAACTTCTTTTGTCAGGTATGTGGCTTTTAAAAATTTAACGGGATATCTTATTCATTTTAACTGTAACAGTGTCTTCAGTATTGACATATAAATATTTACACTTTTCCTAATAGAAGTAAAATTTAATTCTAATTTAATTTCAAATTCAAATACGACCTCTGGAAATAGTAAAGTAAGAGAAAATAACAGTTTTCAACTTATTAAACAATTATTATATGAAAAAACAAAGATCTCCCAAATGTGCCAAGAATAGAGATTACTAGAAAATGACACAGGCTCTAATCTACTGAAAAGAGTCTTTACCTTCATGTTTCTATAGACCCACTTTGCCAAGTCAGGGGGTTTTCCACAATAAGAGGTCAGTTTCTTTTGGGTTGAGTCAGGTATAAAACTAAAGGATTCTAGAGGAGTAGAGCAGTGCAGCAACAGCAGCCGACCAGCTCAGAAAAATGAGTAACACCAGCGGCGACAGCAACATGAACATGGGCAGGGTAAGACATAACGCTTCAAATGAAGTCTAGTTATTTAATTTCTTTCATCCATTGAATAATTTGTCATTCCTCTTTGTTCAATGTTTTCCAGGTCACCTTCTACGAGGACAGGAACTTCATGGGACGTTCCTGGGACTGTATGGGTGACTGTTCTGACATGCACTCCTACATGAGCCGCTGCCACTCCTGCAGGGTGCACAGTGGCTGCTTCATGGTCTACGATGGCATGAACTACATGGGTAACAGCTACTTCATGAGGAGGGGCGAGTACGGTGACTACATGAACATGTTTGGATGGAACAACTGCATCAGATCCTGCCGCCATATTCCCATGGTAAATGTTTTTTGACTAATATTGCTAAACCATAGACAAGCATATACTGTTATAATATTTTGACATGTTGTGTTCATATGTTTCTTCCAAACAGTACAGAGGAAACTACAGAATGAGGATCTACGATAGAAATAACTTTGGAGGCCAGATGTACGAGTTCATGGACGACTGTGACAACTGCATGGACCGCTACCGCATGAACGGCTGCATGTCCTGTCATGTGATGGACGGCCACTGGCTCATGTATGAGCAGCCCCACTACAGAGGCAGGATGTGGTACTTCGGACCTGGAGAGTACAGGAACTTCATGAATATGGGCTGGGGCAACATGCACTTCATGAGCATGAGGCGTATCATGGATTCTTGGTACTAAATAATTGAATAAATTATTTTAAACAAAAATTTGTTTCCGTTCTTTCAATTTTTTATTGTTTGTACAGAATTATAGAATTGAATGTTGCAGATTGTACAGAACAAAAATCCGCTCCTACCCTAGTGTGCATTTAGAAACTACGAAGACCATCAGGTTCCACTGGTTATTTCTTAAGTAATGACGTTCACTACAAATATGCTGAGATAACCTTGCGACCTCAAACTGACTGGTATCACAGTCAATTTGAGGTGGCCAAAAAAAATCAATTGAGTTAAAGTTAGCTGACAAGACAAAGAGTGCATAGGACAGAATTAAAGCACAATGAGCTGACAGGGACAAGATACAACCAGGGTAGACTGATACATAGAGACACAGGTGTACACAATCCAAATACCATGAACACACACCGTTAACAGCAAACTCTGGAACAGAATATCGAACTGGAGTCCTCCACAAAGTCAAACCACAACAATAATTTATAATGAACGTCTAAAGAAATAATTTCAGATGTTTTTGAGAAATAATAACTTTTTGAAACATCAGAGGTAGTATAAATATTTTAAAAATTCATCTTACTCACATTAAAACACTTTTTGTAAATTTTATTGCTGATTTTCTACATGAAAAAAATAACAGTAAAGTAATAACCAATAACACCTTGCAATTTAAAATTGGGGTTTATCTGTTACACTTTTTTTTTTCTGAAAAATTGTTGTGTATATTGCTTGCCATCTGGATATTTTCTGATTAATGATGTTCCAATTGCTCCGGATGTTCCATTTCTGGTAACAGCTAGAATTAAACTGTCATTTTAAAGAAAGACATGGACGTGCCGAAAAAAAACATTCAATTAAATTAATCAAAGTTTGAAATAATTATTTGTCAGAAACCTGCACTCGCATGAAACAGAGGATGCAGTCACACTGCATAAGCAGAAACGAGATGTTTTTCAGAGACCGGACTAAGAGTACACCGTACAGAATTAAAGCACAATGACCTGACAGAGGAAAGATACAACCAGGGTAGATTCATATATAGAGACACAGGTGTTCACATTCTGAATACCATGAACACACACAGTCAATAGCAAACTCTGGAACGGAATACCAAACTGAAGTCCTCCGCAGGGTCAAGCCACAACATTATTGAACATCTAAATGTTTCAATTATTTCAGATCTTTTTGAGAATATACATTTACATTTACATTTACAGCATTTATCAGACGCCCTTATCCAGAGCGACTTACAATCAGTAGTTACAGGGACAGTCTCCCTGGAGCAATTTAGGGTTAAGTGTCTTAGGGACACAATGGTAGTAAGTGGGATTCGAACCCGGGTCTTCTGGTTCATAGGCGAGTGTGTTACCCACTAGGCTACTACCACCAATATAATAACTTTTAGAGACATCAGAGGTGATATAAGAACCTAATAATCTCATCTTTAGACTAATAATCTCATTACACTGTTGCTGGCCAAATTTGTTGCTGTTTTCCTTATTTAACCAGAATAATTAATAACCCCTTGCAATTCAGAGTTGGGGTTTATCTATTTATTACACCTTTTTCTCTCTATCATAAAATTTGTTGCATATATTGCTACGCTTCTGGATATTTTCTGATTGGTGATGTTCCATTTGCTCCAGATGTTCCATATCTGGTCTAAGATGGAATTTGTCATGACCGGAGTTTCACTGTTGTGAATGTTCCCTAATCGCTTTCACCTGTTTAAGTGTATAAAGCTGCCCTGTTTGTTTCTGTTCACTGCCGGGTCTTTGATGTGTGACATGTTCACAGCGTCTCGGATGTCTCCCCTGTCCTGTTCTGCACCATTAAACCCCTGTATCGTGACATTGTGTGATTGCATCCTTCTTCTTCGTCATCTTGTCACCTCTTCGTCCTCCTCTCTGTTCACCTGCCTCGTCATGCCTAACGGTTGTGACAGAATTAATCTGCCACATTCAAATTAAGACATAAACTCCACTCTCTGGAACTGGTTTTTCCATTCTGGTCTACTGTAGAAATATGGTTGCAGATGGCGGTTTCTGTGAAGGATTATTTGTTTAATATGTATAAATTAAGGTCTCATTTAAAGCTTAAAAGCAAACAAAATAATGAACAGATAGTAATAATCTTACATGAAAGAAAATATGGTCCTGAATTCTGGATTGTATGTTTGAATAAATAATAACACTGGGTTACAAAAAATTTTTTTTGTGAGTTGTCTAATAAATTTCTGCTGATTTAACATATTTCTGGCCCACAGAACACGAATGTGGCATCAGTTTTTGTAGATCGGGTCAGGTTTTTCAGCTAAGTTGATTTTATAATAGTGCGATTTTCTGTCTCGAGAAATTTTAATTTACCACAAAATTAACTTTATACATGCAAATTGTATGTTCAATCATCACTGTTCAAAACTTGGGGCTTAAATTTCCTTTTCCTTGAAGTTCTGGAATGTCCAGCGGCAGGGATGTCTCTAGTCAGATTCCAACAGTAGTCCGCCATCATTACTGCATCCCACCGACCTTGGTACCTGTTCTCCATCTCCTTTATCTCCTGATTGAAACGCTCGCCCTGTTCATCACTCATAGATCCAAGATTTTCCGGAAACCGATCCATATGTGAGTATAAGTAATGCATTTTGATGCTCATGTTGCATCCGAGGTTCCTGAAAGCTGTCAACGTATTCGTGACGAGTTCCGCGTAGTTATTATTGCCAAGAAAGTTTTTCACAACCATAACAAAAGCCTTCCACGCTTCCAGCTCCACTTCGTTCATTGACTTTTCGAACTGAGGATCTGTAATGAGCTGACGGATTTGAGGACCGTCAAAGATGCCAGCCTTTAACTTCTCAATGGTCAATCATGGAAAAGCCTGGCACAAGTAAATGAAGCAGCCACCAGCTTTGTCCAATGCTTTGGTGAACTGCTTAATCAAACCAAGTTTGATGTGCAGTGGTGGGAAGAGTATCTCTGTCCACCAGAGGGTTGTTGATGACGTTCTCTGCTCTACAAGGCACCAATTCCTTCCGTTCAGGCCAGTCCTTCTGTATGTAATGATGAATTCTGTCCCTACTGTCCCACATGCAAAGGAAGCAGGGGTACTTGGTAAACCCCGACTGCTGTCCCAACAAAAAGTTCACTATCTTTAAGTCAACACAAATTTACCAGTGATGCTGATCACAGCAATTTTTTTCCAAAACGTACTTCACTGCTTCATACTTCTCCTTCAGTGTAGTCGAGTATGCGAGGGGAACAGAGGCATAGAGGTTGCCATTGTGCAGCAAATCACATTTCAGTGATCGCTTGCTGCTGTCAATGAACAGTCTCCAATCTGTGGGTTCGGATGGTGGCTCTCCAAGTTTGTGTAGAAGTTGTGCAATATCTGAACAGTACACCAAATCCTTCTCTTGAGAGAAATAAGATAGGTAGTCTTGATGTCTGTTGCAGTAGAATGTGATGCGAACGCTGTCTGAGAGTAGGTTTTTGTCCTTTAATCTGGATGCTAATAGTTCGGCAGATGATTTTGACAAACTGAGATCACGAACTAGATCATTAAGCTCCATTTGAGAGAAAAGCTTTGGCGCACCGCTTTCATCAACCACATATTCTTCTTCATTTTCTTCAACACTGGAAGAGTCTTGGTCGCTAATTACAGGAAGTTCTCCAAAGACAGGTATTGGGATTTCATCGCAATGAGCTACAGGACGACGTGCTGATTCAAGATCAGGATATGTCAGGTTGTTCCGTTTTTTTCTGTTTATCCCAGTCACATCAATAGCGCAAAAGTAGCAATCAGTGTCATGCTTTCTCGGCTCCGTCCAGACCAAGGGTATTCCAAACTTCAGACAACTCTTATGACACTTGGTCCACTGACGCAGATACTCAGTGCAGTTTTTGCATTGCCATGTGTGGTGCCCAAGCTTTGTCTTGGTCACCTAGTGCCATACTGAAATAAGCACGGTATGCACGCTTTAAGAAACTTGTGATTGGTTTCCTGTTATGAACAAGAGTGTATTCGCCACAAATGTAACAGATGACATCAGACTTATTTCTGCAAGATATTCTTAATGATGCCATCTCATTAACTTTGAAACTCTAAATAACAATATTTGTAAGATGCAGCAACAAAATTTTAAGTATAGGTCTATAAATGAGAAACACACACACACGCACACAATGTAGATTACGTAATGCTTTGCATGTCATCAGTTTATCTAATTTCGACAATAGATCAAAAAGTTGACCTGGTAGCACAAAACCAATGTGATTTTTGGATTTAATGCATTAAAATGATCCTAAATCAGCTATAAAAAGTTAGACCTTTTTTCACTGTTGACCAGTGTAATAGAAAAATATACAATGATATAATGATATTTCTTTCATGGTTCATGACATAATGTCCTGTCACATGGCCTCTAGTGCAGTTCCTAGCTAAGAAAAGTTACTGTGTAGTGTGTGGGTATTAGGAACGCTTAGAAAACTAAATGGCATATCAAATTCTCATTAGTAATTATTACTAGATTTTGAAAATTGATAGGAAAACATTTGTACAAAATAAAGGTTCTACCTAAAAAGACTGCTGCCTTGATTTGGATTTTTGTGAGTTTCAGGATAATGTATATTTTGTCCAAATATGGTGAAAAGGGGACAACACTGTTAAATAAGCCATATTCAGATGTTATGATTATGATGGGTCAGCATTACTGGGTACAGATTTATATGTTTTCTGGTTGATCAGAATGTTTTTGTTTAATTCCTTCCTTCTAAATGCAGAAAATTTCCTATATAAAAACTTTCATTCAAGTTTATTTTTTCAGGTATTTGCCTTTTGAAAATTGAACAGGATATTTTATTCATTCTAACTGTAACAGTGTCTTCTGTATTGACCAAAGGATATTAATCTTAATACAAGAAAAATGTATTTATTTCTAATTTCCTTTCAAATTCAAGTTGGACCTTTGTAAGTCATAAAACAGAGAAATTATAAATTTTCAACTTGAAAAACAAAGATCTCCCGAATGTGCAAAAAGGACACAGACTAGACATTACTAGAAAAGGACACAGGCTCTAATCTATTTCAAACAGTCTCTTTACCTTCATGTTTCTATAGACCCATTTTGCCAAGTCAGAGGTTTTTCCACAATAAGAGGTCAGTTTCTTTTGGGTTGAGTCAGGTATAAAACTAAAGGATTCTAGAGGAGTAGAGCAGTGCAGCAACAGCAGCCGACCAGCTCAGAAAAATGAGTAACACCAGCAGCGACAGCAACATGAACATGGGCAGGGTAAGACATAACACTTCAAATGAAGTCTAGTTATTTAATTTCTTTCATCCATTGAATAATTTGTCATTCCTCGTTGTCCAATGTTTTCCAGGTCACCTTCTACGAGGACAGGAACTTCATGGGACGTTCCTGGGACTGTATGGGTGACTGTTCTGACATGCACTCCTACATGAGCCGCTGCCACTCCTGCAGGGTGCACAGTGGCTGCTTCATGGTCTACGATGGCATGAACTACATGGGTAACAGCTACTTCATGAGGAGGGGCGAGTACGGTGACTACATGAACATGTTTGGATGGAACAACTGCATCAGGTCCTGCCGCTATATCCCCATGGTAAATATATATTTCTGACAAAAAGGGAACGATTATTGCATTAAATTACATTGTCATAATTGCTTATGCCAATTGCCCAACAGTACAGAGGAAACTACAGAATGAGGGTCTACGATAGAAATAACTTCGGAGGCCAGATGTACGAGTTCATGGACGACTGTGACAACTGCATGGACCGCTACCGCATGAACGGCTGCATGTCCTGTCATGTGATGGACGGCCACTGGCTCATGTACGAGCAGCCCCACTACAGAGGCAGGATGTGGTACTTCGGACCTGGAGAGTACAGGAACTTCATGAATATGGGCTGGGGCAACATGCGCTTCATGAGCATGAGGCGTGTCATGGACTCTTGGTACTAAATAATTGAATAAACTAATTTAAACAAAAAATAGTGTTTCAATGTTTTACATTTTTTAATGATGGTACAGAACTATGGAATTGATGTTGCAGATTGTACAGATCAAAAATCCTTTCCTACCCTAGTGTGCATTTAGAAACTACGGAGACCATCAGGTTCCACTGATTTTTTTTTAAATGTTGACATTCCTAATGAATATGCTAAGTTAACCTGCATGTTAGTCTTGTCCACGTACCACAGTCAGTTCGAAGTGCAAAAAAAGCATTTAATTAATGTAATTAAAGTTAGGTGACATTTGAAATAGTTATTTTTCAGGAACCGGTGCTGGCATGAAACTGAGGATGCATTCGCACAACTTATGTAAACAAGGGATGTTTTTCAGAGACCGGACAAAGAGTACACAGAACAGAATTAAAGCACAATGACCTGACAGGGGCAAGATACAACCAGGGTAGATTTATATATAGAGACACAGATATACACAATCTGAATACCATGAACACACAGTCAACTGAAAACTCTGGAACGGAATGCTGAACTGGAATCCTCCGCAAAGTCAAACCACGACAATATTGAACATCTAAATGTCTAAATTATTTCACATCTTTTTGAGAAATAATAACTTTTGGAGACACTAGAGGTGATATAAAAACCTAATAATCTAATTTTACTCAAATTACATCAACTTGGCTGCCCAATATTGTTGCTTTTTTCCAAAATTAAAAAGAATAACTAATAACACCTTGCAATTTAAAGTTGGGCTTTATCTGTTTATTATACCTTTTATTTCTATAAGAAACAATGTTGCATATATTGCTACTCATCTGGATATTTTCTAATTGGTGATGTTCCAGTTGCTCCAGATATTCCATTTCTGGTCAGAGCTGGAATTAAACTGCCACATTCAAATTAAGACATAAACTCCACTCTCTGGAACTGGTTTTTCCATTCTGGTCTACTGTAGAAATATGGTTGCACATAGCGGTTTCTGTGAAGTATCATTTGTTTGACATGTATACATTAAGGTCTCATTCCAAGCTTAAAAGAAAACAGAATAACAAGGAGATAGTGATAATCTTATATGAATGAAAATATGGTTCTGAATTTAGGATTGTATGTTTGAATAAATAATAATAACATAAAAATATACAATGATATAACAATATTTCTTTCATGATTTATGACATCATATCCTTTCAGGTGGCCCCTGGTGGAGTTCCTAGCTATTACACTATGACTGTGAAAAGTTACTGTGTTTTTTGGTGTAGTGTGTGGGTATTAGAGACACGTAGAAAACTAAATGGTATATCAAATTCTCATTAAAAATTATTACTAGATTTTGAAAATTGATAGGAAAACATTTGTACAAAATAAAGGTTCTACCTAAAAAGACTGCTGCCTTGATTTGGATTTTTGTGAGTTTCAGGATAATGTATATTTTGTCCAAATATGGTGAAAAGGGGACAACACTGTTATATAAGCCATATTCAGATGTTATGATTATGATGGGTCAGCATTACTGGGTACAGATTTATATGTTTTCTGGTTGATCAGAATGTTTTTGTTTAATTCCTTCCTTCTAAATGCAGAAAATTCCCTATATAAAAACTTTTATTCAAGTTTATTTTTTCAGGTATTTGCCTTTTGAAAATTGAACAGTATATTTTATTCATTCTAACTGTAACAGTGTCTTCTGTATTGACCTATGAATATGAACCCTTATCTTCATACAAGTAAAATAAATTCATTTCTAATTTACTTTCAAATTGAAGTTGGACCTTTGAAAGTCATGAAGTGCAGAAAATATACATTTTTAACCAAATTTTATGAAAAACAAAGATCTCCCAAATGTGCCAAAATGCCACAGAATAGACATTACTAGAAAAGGACACAGGCTCTAATCTACTTCAAACAGTCTCTTTACCTTCATGTTTCTATAGACCCACTTTGCCAAGTCAGGGTTTTTTTCACAATAAAAGGTCAGTTTCTTTTGGGTTGAGCCAGGTATAAAACTAAAGGATTCTAGAGGAGTAGAGCAGTGCAGCAACAGCAGCTGACCAGCTCAGAAAAATGAGTAACACCAGCGGCGACAGCAACATGAACATGGGCAGGGTAAGACATAACGCTTCAAATGAAGTCTAGTTATTTAATTTCTTTCATCCATTGAATAATTTGTCATTCTTCATTGTTCAATGTTTTCCAGGTCACCTTCTACGAGGACAGGAACTTCATGGGACGTTCCTGGGACTGTATGGGTGACTGTTCTGACATGCACTCCTACATGAGCCGCTGCCACTCCTGCAGGGTGCACAGTGGCTGCTTCATGGTCTACGATGGCATGAACTACATGGGTAACAGCTACTTCATGAGGAGGGGCGAGTACGGTGACTACATGAACATGGTTGGATGGAACAACTGCATCAGGTCCTGCCGCTATATCCCCATGGTAAATATATATTTCTGACAAAAAGGGAACGATTATTGCATTAAATTACATTGTCATAATTGCTTATGCCAATTGCCCAACAGTACAGAGGAAACTACAGAATGAGGGTCTACGATAGAAATAACTTCGGAGGCCAGATGCACGAGTTCATGGACGACTGTGACAACTGCATGGACCGCTACCGCATGAACGGCTGCATGTCCTGTCATGTGATGGACGGCCACTGGCTCATGTACGAGCAGCCCCACTACAGAGGCAGGATGTGGTACTTCGGACCTGGAGAGTACAGGAACTTCATGAATATGGGCTGGGGCAACATGCGCTTCATGAGCATGAGGCGTGTCATGGACTCTTGGTACTAAATAATTGAATAAACTAATTTAAACAAATATTTGTGTTTCAATTATTTAAAATTTTTAATGATGGTACAGAACTATGGAATTGATGTTGCAGATTGTACAGAAAAAAAGTCCTTTCCTACCCTAGTGTGCATTTAGAAACTACGGAGACCATCAGGTTCCACTAATTTTTTTTAAATGTTGACATTCCCAATGAAAATGCTAAGTTAACCTGCATGTTACAGTCTTGTCCACGTACCACAGTCAGTTCGAAGTGCAAAAAAAGCATTTAATTAATGTAATTAAAGTTAGGTGACATTTGAAATAGTTATTTTTCAGGAACCGGTGCTGGCATGAAACTGAGGATGCATTCGCACAACTTATGTAGACAAGGGATGTTTTTCAGAGACCGGACAAAGAGTACACAGAACAGAATTAAAGCACAATGACCAGGGTAGATTTATATATAGAGACACAGATATACACAATCTGAATACCATGAACACACAGTCAACTGCAAACTCTGGAACGGAATGCTGAACTGGAATCCTCCACAAAGTCAAACCACAACAATATTGTACATCTAAATGTTTAAATTATTTCACATCTTTTTGAGAAATAATAACTTTTGGAGACACTAGAGGTGATATAAAAACCTAATAATCTAATTTTACTCAAATTACATCACTTTTGCTGCCCAATATTGTTGCTTTTTTCCAAAATTAAACAGAATAACTAATAACACCTTGCAATTTAAAGTTGGGATTTATCTGTTTATTCTACCTTTTTCTTTCTATCAGAAAAATTGTTGCATATATTACTACTCATCTGGATATTTTCTAATTGGTGATGTTCCATTTGCTCCAGATGTTCCATTTCTGGTCAGAGCTGGAATTAAACTGCCACATTCAAATTAAGACATAAACTCCACTCTCTGGAACTGGTTTTTCCATTCTGGTCTACTGTAGAAATATGGTTGCACATAGCGGTTTCTGTGAAGTATCATTTGTTTGACATGTATACATTAAGGTCTCATTCCAAGCTTAAAAGAAAACAGAATAACAAGGAGATAGTGATAAGCTTATATGAATGAAAATATGGTTCTGAATTTAGGATTGTATGTTTGAATAAATAATAATAACATAAAAATATACAATGATATAACAATATTTCTTTCATGATTTATGACATCATATCCTTTCAGGTGGCCCCTGGTGGAGTTCCTAGCTATTACACTATGACTGTGAAATGTTACTGTGTTTTTTGGTGTAGTGTGTGGGTATTAGAGACACGTAGAAAACTAAATGGTATATCAAATTCTCATTAGTAATTATTACTAGATTTTGAAATTTGATTGGAAAACATTTGTACAAAATAAAGGTTCTACCTAAAAAGACTGCTGCCTTGATTTGGATTTTTGTGAGTTTCAGGATAATGTATATTTTGTCCAAATATGGTGAAAAGGGGACAACACTGTTAAATAAGCCATATTCAGATGTTATGATTATGATGGGTCAGCATTACTGGGTACAGAATTATATGTTTTCTGGTTGATCAGAATGTTTTTGTTTAATTCCTTCCTTCTAAATGCAGAAAATTCCCTATATAAAAACTTTTATTCAAGTTTATTTTTTCAGGTATTGGCCTTTTGAAAATTGAACAGTATATTTTATTCATTCTAACTGTAACAGTGTCTTCTGTATTGACCTATGAATATGAACTCTTATCTTCATACAAGTAAAATAAATTCATTTCCAATTTACTTTCAAATTCAAGTTGGACCTTTGAAAGTCATGAAGTGCAGAAAATATAAATTTTCAACTTTTTTGCAACAATATTTTATGAAAAACAAAGATCTCCCAAATGTGCCAAAATGCCACAGAATAGACATTACTAGAAAAGGACACAGGCTCTAATCTACTTCAAACAGTCTCTTTACCTTCATGTTTCTATAGACCCACTTTGCCAAGTCAGGGGTTTTTCCACAATAAGAGGTCAGTTTCTTTTGGGTTGAGCCAGGTATAAAACTAAAGGATTCTAGAGGAGTAGAGCAGTGCAGCAACAGCAGCCGACCAGCTCAGAAAAATGAGTAACACCAGCGGCGACAGCAACATGAACATGGGCAGGGTAAGACATAACACTTCAAATGAAGTCTAGTTATTTAATTTCTTTCATCCATTGAATAATTTGTCATTCTTCATTGTTCAATGTTTTCCAGGTCACCTTCTACGAGGACAGGAACTTCATGGGACGTTCCTGGGACTGTATGGGTGACTGTTCTGACATGCACTCCTACATGAGCCGCTGCCACTCCTGCAGGGTGCACAGTGGCTGCTTCATGGTCTACGACCAGGCCAACTACATGGGTAACAGCTACTTCATGAGGAGGGGCGAGTACGGTGACTACATGAACATGTTTGGATGGAACAACTGCATCAGATCTTGTCGTTGGATTCCCATGGTAAATGTTTTTTTAAAACCATAGACAAGCATAGACAATACTGTTGATCTATTTTGACACATTCTATGTCCTGTTCCTTTCTGTCCAACAGTACAGAGGAAACTACAGAATGAGGATCTACGATAGAAATAACTTCGGAGGCCAGATGTACGAGTTCATGGACGACTGTGACAACTGCATGGACCGCTACCGCATGAACGGCTGCATGTCCTGTCAAGTGATGGACGGCCACTGGCTCATGTACGAGCAGCCCCACTACAGAGGCAGGATGTGGTACTTCGGACCTGGAGAGTACAGGAACTTCATGAATATGGGCTGGGGCAACATGCGCTTCATGAGCATGAGGCGTGTCATGGACTCTTGGTACTAAGTAATTGAATAAACTAATTTAAACAAATATTTGTGTTTCAATTATTTAAAGTTTTTAATGATGGTACAGAACTATGGAATTGATGTTGCAGATTGTACAGAAAAAAAATCCTTTCCTACCCTAGTGTGCATTTAGAAACTACGAAGACCATCAGGTTCCACTGATTTTTTTTAAATGTTGACATTCCCAATGAATATGCTAAGTTAACCTGCATGTTACAGTCTTGTCCACGTACCACAGTCAGTTTGATGTGAAAAAAAAGCATTTAATTAATGTAATTAAAGTTAGGTGACATTTGAAATAGTTATTTTTCAGGAACCTGTGCTGGCATGAAACTGAGGATGCATTCGCACAACTTATGTAGACAAGGGATGTTTTTCAGAGACCGGACAAAGAGTACACAGAACAGAATTAAAGCACAATGACCTGACAGGGGCAAGATACAACCAGGGTAGATTTATATATAGAGACACAATCTGAATACCATGAACACACAGTCAACTGCAAACTCTGGAACGGAATGCTGAACTGGAATCCTCCGCAAAGTCAAACCACAACAATATTGAACATCTAAATGTTTACATTATTTCACATCTATTTGAGAAATAATAACTTTTGGAGACACTAGAGGTGATTTAAAAACCTAATAATCTAATTTTACTCAAATTACAACACTTTTGCTGCCCAATATTGTTGCTTTTTTCCAAAATTAAACAGAAAAACTAATAACACCTTGCAATTTAAAGTTGGGATTTATCTGTTTATTATACCTTTTATTTCTATAAGAAAAAATGTTGCATATATTACTACTCATCTGGATATTTTCTAATTGGTGATGTTCCATTTGCTCCAGATGTTCCATTTCTGGTCAGAGCTGGAATTAAACTGCCACATTCAAATTAAGACATAAACTCCACACTCTGGAACTGGTTTTTCCATTCTGGTCTACTGTAGAAATATGGTTGCACATAGCGGTTTCTGTGAAGTATCATTTGTTTGACATGTATACGTTAAAGTCTCATTCCAAGCATAAAAGAAAAC
This sequence comes from Denticeps clupeoides, assembly GCF_900700375.1. NCBI lineage: Eukaryota > Metazoa > Chordata > Actinopteri > Clupeiformes > Denticipitidae > Denticeps > Denticeps clupeoides. The sequence continues at coordinate 37,264,813 of NC_041708.1, forward strand.
AGAATAATAAGGAGATAGTGATAATATTATATGAATGAAAATATGGTCCTGAATTTTGGATTGTATGTTTGAATAAATAATAATAACATAAAAATTTACAATGATATAACAATATTTCTTTCATGATTTATGACATCATATCCTTTCAGGTGGCCCCTGGTGGAGTTCCTAGCTATTACACTATGACTGTGAAAAGTTACTGTGTTTTTTGGTGTAGTGTGTGGGTATTAGAGACACGTAGAAAACTAAATGGTATATCAAATTCTCATTAGTAATTATTACTAAATTTTGAAAATTGATAGGAAAACATTTGTACAAAATAAAGGTTCTAACTAAATAGACTGCTGCCTTGATTTGGATTTTTGTGAGTTTCAGGATAATGTATATTTTGTCCAAATATGGTGAAAAGGGACAACACTGTTATATAAGCCATATTCAAATGTTATGATTATGATGGGTCAGCATTACTGGGTACAGATTTATATGTTTTCTGGTTGATCAGAATGTTTTTGTTTAATTCCTTCCTCCTAAATGCAGAAAATTCCCTATATAAAAACTTTTATTCAAGTTTATTTTTTCAGGTATTGCCCTTTTGAAAATTGAACAGTATATTTTATTCATTCTAACTGTAACAGTGTCTTCTGTATTGACCTATGAATATGAACTCTTATCTTCATACAAGTAAAATAAATTCATTTCCAATTTACTTTCAAATTCAAGTTGGACCTTTGAAAGTCATGAAGTGTAGAAAATATTAATTTTCAACTTTTTTGCAACAATATTTTATGAAAAACAAAGATCTCCCAAATGTGCCAAAATGCCACAGAATAGACATTACTAGAAAAGGACACAGTCTCTAATCTACTTCAAACAGTCTCTTTACCTTCATTTTTCTATAGACCCACTTTGCCAAGTCAGGGGTTTTTCCACAATAAGAGGTCAGTTTCTTTTGGGTTGAGCCAGGTATAAAACTAAAGGATTCTAGAGGAGTAGAGCAGTGCAGCAACAGCAGCCGACCAGCTCAGAAAAATGAGTAACACCAGCGGCGACAGCAACATGAACATGGGCAGGGTAAGACATAACGCTTCAAATGAAGTCTAGTTGTTTAATTTCTTTCATCCATTGAGTAATTTGTCATTCCTCATTGTCCAATATTTTCCAGGTCACCTTCTACGAGGACAGGAACTTCATGGGACGTTCCTGGGACTGTATGGGTGACTGTTCTGACATGCACTCCTACATGAGCCGCTGCCACTCCTGCAGGGTGCACAGTGGCTGCTTCATGGTCTACGATGGTGCCAACTACATGGGTAACAGCTACTTCATGAGGAGGGGCGAGTACGGTGACTACATGAACATGTTTGGATGGAACAACTGCATCAGGTCCTGCCGCTATATCCCCATGGTAAATATATATTTCTGACAAAAAGGGAACGATTATTGCATTAAATTACATTGTCATAATTGCTTATGCCAATTGCCCAACAGTACAGAGGAAACTACAGAATGAGGGTCTACGATAGAAACGACTTCGGAGGCCAGATGCACGAGTTCATGGACGACTGTGACAACTGCATGGACCGCTACCGCATGAACGGCTGCATGTCCTGTCATGTGATGGACGGCCACTGGCTCATGTACGAGCAGCCCCACTACAGAGGCAGGATGTGGTACTTCGGACCTGGAGAGTACAGGAACTTCATGAATATGGGCTGGGGCAACATGCGCTTCATGAGCATGAGGCGTGTCATGGACTCTTGGTACTAAATAATTGAATAAACTAATTTAAACAAAAAATAGTGTTTCAATGTTTTACATTTTTTAATGATGGTACAGAACTATGGAATTGATGTTGCAGATTGTACAGATCAAAAATCCTTTCCTACCCTAGTGTGCATTTAGAAACTACGGAGACCATCAGGTTCCACTGATTTTTTTTTAAATGTTGACATTCCCAATGAAAATGCTAAGTTAACCTGCATGTTACAGTCTTGTCCACGTACCACAGTCAGTTCGAAGTGCAAAAAAAGCATTTAATTAATGTAATTAAAGTTAGGTGACATTTGAAATAGTTATTTTTCAGGAACCTGTGCTGGCATGAAACTGAGGATGCATTCGCACAACTTATGTAGACAAGGGATGTTTTTCAGAGACCGGACAAAGAGTACACAGAACAGAATTAAAGCACAATGACCTGACAGGGGCAAGAAACAACCAGAATAGATTTATATATAGAGACACAGATATACACAATCTGAATACCATGAACACACAGTCAACTGCAAACTCTGGAACGGAATGCTGAACTGGAATCCTCCGCAAAGTCAAACCACGACAATATTGAACATCTAAATGTCTAAATTATTTCACATCTTTTTGAGAAATAATAACTTTTGGAGACACTAGAGGTGATATAAAAACCTAATAATCTAATTTTACTCAAATTACATCACTTTTGCTGCCCAATATTGTTGCTTTTTTCCAAAATTAAAAAGAATAACTAATAACACCTTGCAATTTAAAGTTGGGCTTTATCTGTTTATTATACCTTTTATTTCTATAAGAAACAATGTTGCATATATTGCTACTCATCTGGATATTTTCTAATTGGTGATGTTCCATTTGCTCCAGATGTTCCATTTCTGGTCAGAGCTGGAATTAAACTGCCACATTCAAATTAAGACATAAACTCCACACTCTGGAACTGGTTTTTCCATTCTGGTCTACTGTAGAAATATGGTTGCACATAGCGGTTTCTGTGAAGTATCATTTGTTTGACATGTATACATTAAGGTCTCATTCCAAGCTTAAAAGAAAACAGAATAACAAGGAGATAGTGATAATCTTATATGAATGAAAATATGGTTCTGAATTTAGGATTGTATGTTTGAATAAATAATAATAACATAAAAATATACAATGATATAACAATATTTCTTTCATGATTTATGACATCACATCCTTTCAGGTGGCCCCTGGTGGAGTTCCTAGCTATTACACTATGACTGTGAAAAGTTACTGTGTTTTTTGGTGTAGTGTGTGGGTATTAGAGACACGTAGAAAACTAAATGGTATATCAAATTCTCATTAGTAATTATTACTAGATTTTGAAAATTGATAGGAAAACATTTGTACAAAATAAAGGTTCTACCTAAATAGACTGCTGCCTTGATTTGGATTTTTGTGAGTTTCAGGATAATGTATATTTTGTCCAAATATGGTGAAAAGGGGACAACACTGTTAAATAAGCCATATTCAGATGTTATGATTATGATGGGTCAGCATTACTGGGTACAGAATTATATGTTTTCTGGTTGATCAGAATGTTTTTGTTTAATTCCTTCCTTCTAAATGCAGAAAATTCCCTATATAAAAACTTTTATTCAAGTTTATTTTTTCAGGTATTGGCCTTTTGAAAATTGAACAGTATATTTTATTCATTCTAACTGTAACAGTGTCTTCTGTATTGACCTATGAATATGAACCCTTATCTTCATACAAGTAAAATAAATTCATTTCTAATTTACTTTCAAATTCATGTTGGACCTTTGAAAGTCATGAAGAGCAGAAAATATAAATTTTTAACCAAATTTTATGAAAAACAAAGATCTCCCAAATGTGCCAAAATGCCACAGAATAGACATTACTAGAAATGGACACAGGCTCTAATCTACTTCAAACAGTCTCTTTACCTTCATTTTTCTATAGACCCACTTTGCCAAGTCAGGGGTTTTTCCACAATAAGGTCAGTTTCTTTTGGGTTGAGCCAGGTATAAAACTAAAGGATTCTAGAGGAGTAGAGCAGTGCAGCAACAGCAGCTGACCAGCTCAGAAAAATGAGTAACACCAGCGGCGACAGCAACATGAACATGGGCAGGGTAAGACATAACGCTTCAAATGAAGTCTAGTTATTTAATTTCTTTCATCCATTGAGTAATTTGTCATTCTTCATTGTTCAATGTTTTCCAGGTCACCTTCTACGAGGACAGGAACTTCATGGGACGTTCCTGGGACTGTATGGGTGACTGTTCTGACATGCACTCCTACATGAGCTGCTGCCACTCCTGCAGGGTGCACAGTGGCTGCTTCATGGTCTACGATGGCATGAACTACATGGGTAACAGCTACTTCATGAGGAGGGGCGAGTACGGTGACTACATGAACATGTTTGGATGGAACAACTGCATCAGGTCCTGCCGCTATATCCCCATGGTAAATATATATTTCTGACAAAAAGGGAACGATTATTGCATTAAATTACATTGTCATAATTGCTTATGCCAATTGCCCAACAGTACAGAGGAAACTACAGAATGAGGGTCTACGATAGAAACGACTTCGGAGGCCAGATGCACGAGTTCATGGACGACTGTGACAACTGCATGGACCGCTACCGCATGAACGGCTGCATGTCCTGTCATGTGATGGACGGCCACTGGCTCATGTACGAGCAGCCCCACTACAGAGGCAGGATGTGGTACTTCGGACCTGGAGAGTACAGGAACTTCATGAATATGGGCTGGGGCAACATGCGCTTCATGAGCATGAGGCGTGTCATGGACTCTTGGTACTAAATAATTGAATAAACTAATTTAAACAAAAAATAGTGTTTCAATGTTTTACATTTTTTAATGATGGTACAGAACTATGGAATTGATGTTGCAGATTGTACAGATCAAAAATCCTTTCCTACCCTAGTGTGCATTTAGAAACTACGGAGACCATCAGGTTCCATTGATTTTTTTTTAAATGTTGACATTCCCAATGAATATGCTAAGTTAACCTGCATGTTAGTCTTGTCCACGTACCACAGTCAGTTCGAAGTGCAAAAAAAACATTTAATTAATGTAATTAAAGTTAGGTGACATTTGAAATAGTTATTTTTCAGGAACCTGTGCTGGCATGAAACTGAGGATGCATTCGCACAACTTATGTAGACAAGAGATGTTTTTCAGAGACCGGACAAAGAGTACACAGAACAGAATTAAAGCACAATGACCTGACAGGGGCAAGAAACAACCAGAATAGATTTATATATAGAGACACAGATATACACAATCTGAATACCATGAACACACAGTCAACTGCAAACTCTGGAACGGAATGCTGAACTGGAATCCTCCGCAAAGTCAAACCACGACAATATTGAACATCTAAATGTCTAAATTATTTCACATCTTTTTGAGAAATAATAACTTTTGGAGACACTAGAGGTGATATAAAAACCTAATAATCTAATTTTACTCAAATTACATCAATTTTGCTGCCCAATATTGTTGCTTTTTTCCAAAATTAAAAAGAATAACTAATAACACCTTGCAATTTAAAGTTGGGCTTTATCTGTTTATTATACCTTTTATTTCTATAAGAAACAATGTTGCATATATTGCTACTCATCTGGATATTTTCTAATTGGTGATGTTCCAGTTGCTCCAGATATTCCATTTCTGGTCAGAGCTGGAATTAAACTGCCACATTCAAATTAAGACATAAACTCCACTCTCTGGAACTGGTTTTTCCATTCTGGTCTACTGTAGAAATATGGTTGCACATAGCGGTTTCTGTGAAGTATCATTTGTTTGACATGTATACATTAAGGTCTCATTCCAAGCTTAAAAGAAAACAGAATAACAAGGAGATAGTGATAAGCTTATATGAATGAAAATATGGTTCTGAATTTAGGATTGTATGTTTGAATAAATAATAATAACATAAAAATATACAATGATATAACAATATTTCTTTCATGATTTATGACATCATATCCTTTCAGGTGGCCCCTGGTGGAGTTCCTAGCTATTACACTATGACTGTGAAAAGTTACTGTGTTTTTTGGTGTAGTGTGTGGGTATTAGGGACACGTAGAAAACTAAATGGCATATCAAATTCTCATTAGTAATTATTACTAGATTTTGAAAATTGATAGGAAAACATTTGTACAAAATAAAGGTTCTACCTAAAAAGACTGCTGCCTTGATTTGGATTTTTGTGAGTTTCAGGATAATGTATATTTTGTCCAAATATGGTGAAAAGGGGACAACACTGTTAAATAAGCCATATTCAGATGTTATGATTATGATGGGTCAGCATTACTGGGTACAGATTTATATGTTTTCTGGTTGATCAGAATGTTTTTGTTTAATTCCTTCCTTCTAAATGCAGAAAATTCCCTATATAAAAACTTTTATTCAAGTTTATTTTTTCAGGTATTTGCCTTTTGAAAATTGAACAGTATATTTTATTCATTCTAACTGTAACAGTGTCTTCTGTATTGATCTATGAATATGAACCCTTATCTTCATACAAGTAAAATAAATTCATTTCTAATTTACTTTCAAATTGAAGTTGGACCTTTGAAAGTCATGAAGTGCAGAAAATATAATTTTTTAACCAAATTTTATGAAAAACAAAGATCTCCCAAATGTGCCAAAATGCCACAGAATAGACATTACTAGAAAAGGACACAGGCTCTAATCTACTTCAAACAGTCTCTTTACCTTCATGTTTCTATAGACCCACTTTGCCAAGTCAGGGGTTTTTCCACAATAAGAGGTCAGTTTCTTTTGGGTTGAGCCAGGTATAAAACTAAAGGATTCTAGAGGAGTAGAGCAGTGCAGCAACAGCAGCCGACCAGCTCAGAAAAATGAGTAACACCAGCGGCGACAGCAACATGAACATGGGCAGGGTAAGACATAACGCTTCAAATGAAGTCTAGTTATTTAATTTCTTTCATCCATTGAATAATTTGTCATTCTTCATTGTTCAATGTTTTCCAGGTCACCTTCTACGAGGACAGGAACTTCATGGGACGTTCCTGGGACTGTATGGGTGACTGTTCTGACATGCACTCCTACATGAGCCGCTGCCACTCCTGCAGGGTGCACAGTGGCTGCTTCATGGTCTACGACCAGGCCAACTACATGGGTAACAGCTACTTCATGAGGAGGGGCGAGTACGGTGACTACATGAACATGTTTGGATGGAACAACTGCATCAGATCTTGTCGTTGGATTCCCATGGTAAATGTTTTTTTAAAACCATAGACAAGCATAGACAATACTGTTGATCCATTTTGACACATTCTATGTCCTGTTCCTTTCTGTCCAACAGTACAGAGGAAACTACAGAATGAGGATCTACGATAGAAATAACTTCGGAGGCCAGATGTACGAGTTCATGGACGACTGTGACAACTGCATGGACCGCTACCGCATGAACGGCTGCATGTCCTGTCAAGTGATGGACGGCCACTGGCTCATGTACGAGCAGCCCCACTACAGAGGCAGGATGTGGTACTTCGGACCTGGAGAGTACAGGAACTTCATGAATATGGGCTGGGGCAACATGCGCTTCATGAGCATGAGGCGTGTCATGGACTCTTGGTACTAAATAATTGAATAAAATTAAATCATTTGAAAATGTATATTTGTATTTATTTTATTTAAGCCTTTGATTTAATGTACAGAATTGTACAAATGATTGTAAATTATTCATGCCCCTTATACCCCAGTGTTCATCTATAAATTAAAAAAATCTTGACATTGTCACGACCATGCCAGCTCTGCCCCCCTCAACATGTCCTTCCTCTCGAGAGTACTAGGGTAGGAGGATCTGTGTGACATGATTCATGTCTCCACCTACTTTCTTCCGCCCTCCTCAGGTTAACCAGTATCAGTTGTGGTTGATTGAGGCTAATGGTTCCCCTATAAAAACCCAGCTTGACCGGAACTGTACAGAGTCGTCCACCAGCATGCCTACTGTGGTGTGTTGTGCATGCTGTTCTGCTTGTAAAGAATGACCCGTTCTTCTCTGACAGCTCTCGGTGCCTGGCTGTATTAGTGAGGGTGTGGTCTGTCAGGATCTTGGGCCTACGCAAGTACCAAGAAGCAGTGGTTTCATTTATTTTTTACATTTTTTTTGGACATTCCGGTCATGACAGATGGCTGACTTTCGCTTCAAGATAGACCCCGAAAACATCCCCCGTCCACCTGACGTCCCCACGGCAGTGGAAGGACTTCTCGCCTCTCACCACCGGCACCTGGGGAAACTCACAGCCGCCCTTTCAGAGGTCACGGAGCAATGTGGGTGTGGTGCTGGGCGAGCTTGACAAGTAAAAACATTCATCTGGCTTTATGAGAAGCAGAAGATCGGCACAGTCCTGCAGCGACCCACAGGGCCAGTGTCCGAGGTTCGTACAGCGCTTCAAAGCGGTGTTCGACCGCCCGAAGCAGGGGAGGGCCTTCATTCAATCAAATAATACTCGATGTCCGTGAGCGACTATGCGTTAGAGTTCTGGGTACTGGCAGAAGAAAGTGGGTGGTAGTAGCCTAGTGGGTAACACACTCGCCTATGAACTCGAATCCCACTTACTACCATTGTGTCCCTGAGCAAGACACTTAACCCTAAATTGCTCCAGGGAGACTGTCCCTGTAACTACTGATTGTAAGTCGCTCTGGATAAGGGCGTCTGATAAATGCTGTAAATGTAAATGTAAATGTAAAGTGGATGGGGTGAAGATGGGAAGACTTATCCGACGGCTGGACGACAGTATCTCCATGGTTATCACTCTGATCACCAAACTCCGGGACAGTCGCAGGATGTGATCTCCCCAATGCTTGTCCGCCGCTGCTGAAACCCACTGTGCTGTGACCTCCAACTCCAGAACTGGAGCAGCAACATGCTCGGAACGGAGGCCACCATCCCCAGAAGTGACGCAGGTCACCTCAGCCCACATGAAGCAGGAGAACAAGAGACGTTGGCACCAGAAGGGCGCGTGTCTGTTATGTGGACACAAGGGCCACTGGGGAAACGAGTGCCCCCAACGTCCTGCAACAAAGAGACAGGACACTGAGGTTGCACAACCTACAGATTTTAATCAGAAATGGGGGGGGGGTTTAGACCATGCATTGACTACCGGGGGCTCGATTCAGTCCCAGTGATGTACACCGTTAATCCCTGCAACCGATGTGGGTAAGGGCCACATTGGGGGAATGATGCCACTTGCTGGAGGGAGCAGGTGGTAGCTTGTTGTGGTGGATGTCAGTTTATTCCATTTCGGCCTCTTCCTCCGCTCTGCAAGTAGCGGAGACCCTATTCCAGAAGGTGCTTTGGTACTATTGCATCCAGGAGGAAGTCCTGTCGGACCGTCGCCCACAATTCACATCTAGGATGTGGAAAGCCTTTTTCAAACATTTAGGGGTCAAGGTTAGTTTAACATCTGGCTACCACCCACAGACCAATGGCCAAGCTGAAAGAACTTGGCGGGTTCCTCCATGCCTACTGTCGTAGCAGCCAGCACGACTGGGCTGATTTTTTTTTAGTGCGGGCGGAGGATGCCCAGAACTCCCTTCACCATTCCTCCACGGGGCTGACGCCGTTTCAGTGTGTGCTCGTCACCAACCCCCATGGTGAAGCCGTCTGAGTTAAAAAATATATATTTTTGTATTAAACGGATTAAATTTAGTTGACATTTAAATTAGATATTGGCCACAAAGGTAAAGTATACCAATCTATAAATCTCAATTCATTCACCTTACAAAACATTTGCATCTCTATTTTTAGCTGCTTTCCTAAATTACAGACGTCGGGTGAGAGAGTGGTTGGTAAGTACATTTCAGCAGGGGTCCAGAGAACTAAGAGAGTAGACAGAATCGGCGTCAGGGCGCAGGCTTGGATAATCCGGGAGAATAGCATACGGATAAAAAAGTCTGCGTGAGACCAGGTCAATCTACAAAAAGTGAGCAACAAGACAGAGAGAATCATATGAAGTCCTTTTAATGCTGTTCTTTTCCTCGACCGCGCCCACTCGTGTCTGATGATGTGGCTGAGCAAGAATCGTGACACCAACTTTTGTGGGGCAGTGGTGGCCTAGCAGTTAAGGAAGCGGCCCCGTAATCAGAAGGTTGCCGGTTCGAATCCCGATCCGCCAAGGTGCCACTGAGGTGCCACTGAGCAAAGCACCGTCCCCACACACTGCTCCCCGGGCGCCTGTCATGGCTGCCCACTGCTCACTCAGGGTGATGGGTTAAATGCAGAGGACAAATTTCACTGTGTGCACCGTGTGCTGTGCTGCTGTGTATCACATGTGACAATCACTTCACATCACAAATCAATAAATTGGATTTAATCTAGTGTGCTTAATACGAATATCGATTCAATAAGATATAGTTTCAATTGCAGTAATGAAAAAAATGTAATAATAAAATGTATTTAGTAATTAATATAAAATTTTAATAAGTAAAGTGTCTAAAAGAAATAAGTTGAATAAAATAAAGTAATACACCCATGTGCTAGGAACAATGTTCCTGGAAACATATGTAAAATGAAGTAAAACATGAACTAACTAGAATGCTTTTCATCTGTACTGCTCCTTTGTTTATACATTTTTAAAAATGTTATCTAGAACCCAAAACTAGAATAATAGAAGAATTATGTTCTAGTAATTTCCAGAGATAAGCATTCAAACCATGTATTTCACAGAAACTACACATTTTTAGCAAGTTACTTTTCTTTTACTCCACATGTTCTTTTTTTAGCCTAACACTATAGGCCACTATTTCACTTTGCCAGGTCAGGGGTTTACACACAATAGGGGGTAAGCTTCTTTTCGCTCTGACCAGGTATAAAAGTAAGGTTTCCAGCAGCAGTAGAGCAGTGCAGCTACAGCAGCCAAACAAGTCAGAAGATGAGTAACACCGGCAGCAACACCAACATGAACATGGGCAGGGTAAGAAATTGTCACTCATTTAAAAATTTTAATTAGGTGTTTGTGCTTTAGTTTGATTCCAGGTCACCAGATTTTTTTTTTTCTTCCAGGTCACCTTCTACGAGGAGAGGAACTTCATGGGACGTTCCTGGGACTGTATGGGCGACTGTGCCGACATGCACTCCTACATGAGCCGCTGCCACTCCTGCAGGGTGCACAGTGGCTGCTTCATGGTCTACGACCAGGCCAACTACATGGGTAATGGCTACTTCATGAGGAGGGGCGAGTACGGTGACTACATGAACATGTTTGGTTGGAACAACTGCATCAGGTCCTGCCGCTATATCCCCATGGTAAATAACAAAACAACAAATTAAAAATCAGCTTGAAAAAGTCCATATTGTGAAAAAATAAAATGAATATTCTTTACATCAACTAACCAGTACAGAGGAAACTACAGAATGAGGATCTACGATAGAAATGACTTCGGAGGCCAGATGCACGAGTTCATGGACGACTGTGACAACTGCATGGACCGCTACCGCATGAACGGCTGCATGTCCTGTCATGTGATGGACGGCCACTGGCTCATGTACGAGCAGCCCCACTACAGAGGCAGGATGTGGTACTTCGGACCTGGAGAGTACAGGAACTTCATGAATATGGGCTGGGGCAACATGCGCTTCATGAGCATGAGGCGTGTCATGGATTCCTGGTACTAAGAATTTAATAAATTCTAATTTCTTAAATTATTGTTGCATCAGTTTCTTCATATTCTATTTTATTTGGAAGAGATGTATCTATCCTGGATGTAGTTGGACATGGTCAGAGGTGCATATTAAATTCAGTGTGCCCAAATCCACCTTTTTCAGTTTAACGTCCATGAAACAGTCCCAGGCACACACCTCAAAATTGACTTATATAGCATGTTGGGTGTAACATGCTATAAAACAGTCCACTGGTCTTCTACCAAAAGCCAGGGGTTCTTGCAGCTCAGTGGATCACTATTGTAGTGGCAGATTTCCCTCTAAGTGGAACTCAGTAGAGGACTTATCTGCTGAGGAACTGGATTTGAGTATGTTGAGTATGGGAGAGTGGAACCAATGCATGAATCACATCTCCAACATTTTCAGTGAGCTTAAGGTGGCCAATCCAGTTGTGAAGGTGATGTCACATGCTGTCTGAACCATTCTTACACACTTAGAGCCTGATGTATTTTGTCATTGTTGTCATTTTGTTGTCATTGTTGTCATCTTTAGTCATCTTGAAATATGTCCATGTTCCGTCAATGGAAAAGCGCGATCATTTATTATGTTCAGATAGTCAGCTGACTTCATTTAGATCCACATGTTGGTCAGCCCAGGCCTGACGTCTTGAAGCAACCCTCTAACATCTATCATTTTCTACCATGACTTAACATTTAAGTGATCTATAATCGTGGTCATTCAAGATCACTAACAACATTTTTTTCTACTTAGATGTTCTCCAACTTCCAGGTTTTAATCCTGTGTTGAACAGTTCTTAACCCAAATTCTTTCATCGACCATGGGATGTGTCTCCCAACATAGCTGTTTAAGAAATGAGAAGGTCTTCACTGCCTCAGATATCATTAAGTAACTGTCACCAGCTGAAACATTTCATCCCTGCAGAAATGAATCAATAAAAGCCCAGTGTCTCTTTTCACATTTAAAGCACTTTTTTTTTTTTTACAATAATAATAAAATGCTGTGATAACCCAGTTGATTTGGGCACATGGTACTTTGTTAATAATGCAGCTTTAAAATAAGAACGCAACACAGCACCATAGACTTCCCTTGACTACATAGACTGGACACGATTCTACTTATTGTCAAGCCAACACAGCCATTGGTGCACAAGTGTGTAAAGCTTTAATACACAGAAGTCACTTCTTACAATAACACAGAAATCATGACATGAGAGACTGACCGAAATGTCTGTGAGGGAAAATTCTGGCAATTTGAGGCAAATTCAAAAAAACTCAAACATTTACAATGTAGTGTTGAGGTAAAAAGAAAGCATTTCATTACTTTAGGGCAGTTTTGATAAAAGGACGAGTAGAGGGGGTGGAGCAACAACCAAATACAGTAAATGAAAAATCCCAAATAAAGGATTATTACAAATGCTGATTTTGTATGGAAATTTTCCTAACACTCAATATTTGGAAACCATAACCATAGTAGTATTTAACATTTATTATAACATTGTGAATGTGGTACGGACAACTGAATGAAATTTATAAAATATAAGTTGCGTGTGTGATTGTTTCAACATGCTGAAGTCAGTGATAATACAGACCACTTCTAAGAATACATGATTGAATGACATAAAATGTAATTGTTTTAAATACATGTTTCGCTCATGTGGAATACTCCAAAATTTGTTTAAAACGAGGCAAGCCCATTTCAAGCGACTTATATTTATGTTAATGTGTGGAAATTTATTCTGAAAGGGAAAGGGTCAGTCTCCACATTTTGTTGACCACTGTTGTCATCAGTAAACAGTCACTTGGTGTGGCTAATGCAGTATTTTGCACATGATGCTTTTAACACACATCACATAGCAGAAAAACTGCTTTTTTCCCCCTAATAATCTTGGACTCAACGATGGATCATTGTATTTTAAAATTTGTCATATGACCTGATTCTTGACTGTTGTTTTGTCTTCATGTTTCGAAAAGCCCCTTTGGCGCTTTGCCAGGTCAGGGTTTTACGCACAATAGGAGCCACACATGCTTTGGGTTCAGCCAGGTATAAAAGTAAAGGTTTGTTCACCAGGGCCGCAGTACAGCATAAGCAGACCAACAACTCTGAAAAATGAGTAACACCAGCAGCCCCAGCAGCATGAACATGGGCAGGGTAAGAGAAAACACTCACTATATGTTTGATCCATTCAGAAACTTGAATTTTTATGTATTTTTATGATCAAATGTTTCCAGGTCACCTTCTACGAGGACAGGAACTTCATGGGACGTTCCTGGGACTGTATGGGTGACTGTTCTGACATGCACTCCAACATGAGCCGCTGCCACTCCTGCAGGGTGCACAGTGGCTGCTTCATGGTCTACGACCAGGCCAACTACATGGGTAACAGCTACTTCATGAGGAGGGGCGAGTACGGTGACTACATGAACATGTTTGGATGGAACAACTGCATCAGGTCCTGCCGCCATATCCCCATGGTAAATATGATGGTTTATGTGCTACAAGGATGCAGACATGTATTTCACAAATCATTAATGTCAATCTTCTATGGCCCGGTTAAACAGTACAGAGGAAACTACAGAATGAGGATCTACGATAGAAATGACTTCGGAGGCCAGATGCACGAGTTCATGGACGACTGTGACAACTGCATGGACCGCTACCGCATGAACGGCTGCATGTCCTGTCATGTGATGGACGGCCACTGGCTCATGTACGAGCAGCCCCACTACAGAGGCAGGATGTGGTACTTCGGACCTGGAGAGTACAGGAACTTCATGAATATGGGCTGGGGCAACATGCGCTTCATGAGCATGAGGCGTGTCATGGATTCCTGGTACTAAGATAATAAATAGCTTGAAAAGTTAAACTTTTTTGTTTTATTTTGAAAAAACATATGAAACACAAAAACCTAAAATTGTTCTGTTTGTGAGCAAAACCTTTAGCCATTCAAACCATTCTTCACTAGATAAACTGGGTTAAAATAGACATCATTACACAGCTTCTCCTGTTGGCTATATACTAATCAACCATAACATTGTGGCCACCAAGACATGAAGTAGATGACATTAATATTAATAACATCTTGTTACCATGGTACATTCCCGTGGGTGGGACAAATCAGCCAGCAAGAGAAAACGTATTCTCTATATGTTGGAAGCAGATCAAATAGGCAAGTGTATGGATTTGAGTGAATGACAAGAGCCAAATTATGATGGCTACGCAGCCTGATCACAGCATCCAAAAAAGAAAAGAAAAACAGTGAACTGGCAACAGGGACAAAGGCTCAATAGTACTAAGGTGTCTCTACTTTGGCTATAGGCATCAGGATATGTTTTTTAATGATTTACAAAGACACTGCTTCTAAAATATAATCATACGTAGCATGGACTTCCATGGTTCCTAAGAAGCATTGGCACTCTTGAACATGATGCTAAGCAGCAATAGATTTGGCTGAAGATAATTGCCCAGGCCACAAAATAATGAGCAAGGGTTTAGAGTGAAAGGGAGAGCATCCTTTTCACTGTTTAGCCCTCTAGAGGTGTCATAGAGGCACTGCAGAAGCAGGGTGTCTACCTGATGACAACAATGAAATGATTGTCCCATTTAGATTAAAGACATCAATGAGGTGACAACTATTTCCAGGTATATCTCAAGTGCTGTGGGCTTGATTGCTGGTGAACCCTGTAGTCTTCCATTGATGTGGATGCTACTATGAAACACACCACCTACCTAAACAACTACTTCTCTTCATGTAAATGGTGTTCCTTGTTGGCAATGCCCTCTTTTAGTAGAAAAAGGATTCGTGCCACACAACAAAAATGGTTAAAATGGTTTGAAGAACACAACAGGACTTTAAGGTGTTGACATGCCCCCCAAATAATTCTGCAGATTTCAACGCAATTTAACATATGTGGGATGTGTTGGAAAAACTGATCCATGGAGGCATCTCTTCACCTCAACTTACAGGATTTAAGGGACTTTCAACTGATGCCCTGGCACCAGACCCCACAGTATAGCTCCTGAGATCTAGTGGAGTCTGATCCTTATTGCTTCAGGGCTGTTTTGGAGGCTAAAGAGACACCCTCTCACGCCCATGTAAGCCCAGCGAAGTTCATGCTGCGTTGCAACGCGGTTTCTCAGCTGTTGTTTGTGTAAAAAAGCAAGCACTCACTGTATTAAAACACCCATCTGATGTTACCTGGACATAGAGAGCCATGGCACAACAGAGGTCTAATTCATTAACACAGGTAGATTACTTTTGCAGTTACATGGAACTATTGTATGTAAAAAAGCCAACACTGGCCAAGGACAAGGGGGTTAGTAGCGTCCTCCCAGCAAGCCACGTCTTCTTGGCTGTGTCAAGCTGTGTCAGAATCTGGTCGGGTCGTTCAGTCACAGTAGCTGGACATGGTGAGGAAGGAGGAGGCATACGTACGATATCTACAGGCAGACACTGATAACAGGATGAACATGAAACCCGGATCCTGAGTAGCCCCTTCCGGACCAGATCCTGACACCATCCTATCTGCTTTTTTACCTCCCCTTGTCAGCTCTGGCCTCTGCCTTGGCCGCTGATGATTCAAAACGCCCACCATAGGAAAAGGGCAGCGGGACTCTTCACAGAGTTGACTCACGAATGGCTGCAGGACCAGACAAGATCCATGGAAGAGTGCTCAGGGAATGTGCAAACCAGCTGGAAGATGTTCTCACCGACGTCTTCAACATCTCACTGAGCACCTCCTCCCTCCCACGACCCATCCTCACCACCTTCTAAAGAGGGACGTTTGATAGCATTCTGACAAGCCTCATTAATTTCTGGTTTGGGAACTGCCTCATATCGAACCACAAGACCTTATAGCGGATAGTGAGGACAGCTGAGAAGATCATCTGAGTCTCCCTTCCCTCCATAACGGACATTTACAACACACACTGTATCAGGAAAGCCACCAGCATCGTGAAGGACTCTACACACCCCTCACATGCACTCTTCACCCTCCTACCATCTGGAAAAAGTTACCGAAGCATTCGGGCCGTCACTGACTTGCTCTGCAACAGCTTCATCCCACAGACCATCAGTCACCTGAACACTCAGGGTCTTTCCACTCTGGACTGACACACACACACATACACACACACACACCCTACCTTTGTTATATTGAATATTATTATCTATCTGTAATATCATCTGCTGATGCACTGCTCCATTATTGCCCAGCAGTATTTGCACTTATTTACTTTGCACATTTATTATTAATTTCACTGGTTTAGCGCTGTCTGTCTCTTTGTTGTGTACACATTGTTTTGTTAAATATTACTCTTGCACTGGCTGTGTGCACTAGCCCAGTTTGTCAGTGTTTGTCACGTGCACTTTATGTCAGGATGTAACTTTGTTTAAATGTTAAATGTAGCACCAGCTTCTGGAGAAACGTTTCGTTTCACTAAGTACTGTCTAAGCGAAGTGATTGTCATTGTGTAACATGTATGTAGCTGAAATGACAATAAAGCTCAACTTCAACCGTCCCCACACACTGCTCCCCGGGTGCCTGTCATGGAGCCCACTGCTCATCAAGCATGATGGTTAAAAGCAGAGGGCACATTTTACCATGTCACCGTGTGCTGTGCTGCAGTGTTTCACAATAACAATCACTTCACTTTCACTTTTCATGTCCAGCCACGTTGACAGATGAGTGATTTGGGGTTTCAGGCGAAACCCCCAGTGGCCTGCAGAGCTGTGACTTTCTCCAAGATGGTATCCAATTTGTGATCCATAGTCACAGTGAAGTTGTAAAATACTCACAGTCTGAGCACCAACAGTTCCGCCAGGCACACGTCCCTCCACCTCTCCCAACCATCCATAATGTAACCAGACGCATACGTTCAGGCAGGACACTCAGGTTCTCTGCATTTCTCTTCAAAAAGATTGCATCAATCACGTTGAGAGACCAGTTCCAGGAGGAGGAGCTAGAAACCCAAAGCAGAATCCATGTTCCACCAGCATGCCACCAGCACCTCCATTGCTGTCTCATTTTCCATTCTACTTGTGACCTTGGAGACACAGATCCTCGCTGGCCAAGCATCCGATCCTGGTACCACGGCCATCTCCGATCATTTTGGTGGCTGTCCATTACCCAGGAAATACAGGCCTGTTTGGAAGCATGTGCTGTGTGTGTCAAGTCCAAAGACCCCACCTCTCTCTCTGTCAATCCCTGGTTACCCCTGGACACACTTGGCCCTAGACGTCATCACTGGGTCAACACCAGCAACCTGATTCTCTTGCATGTTGTCTGCTTGCATGGGTTCCTTCATTGTATTGGATGGTGGCCCCCAGTTTGATTCAGCTGTCCGGAGGTCATTCTGCCAGCAGCCTCTCCTCGGCATACGTCCCACAACACAATGGACAGGCGGAGAGGGGCAACATGCAGCTGGGTCATTCCCTATGCTGCATTGTCTCGAGCCACAAATGGTCATGCTTCCTGCTGTAGGGGGACTTGCCAAAAAAAACCCTGTGTCCGCCACTACAGGGTGCAGCCCATTCAAAGTCTGCTACAGCTTCCAGCCATCAATTTTCAGCCACCAGGAACCAGCGGTGGACACCCCAGCTGCTCAACAGCTGATCTGATGTTCTCACTGGGCCTGAGTAAAATGCTTATTAAAGGGCGAAAAAAATATATAAAAACAGAATAAAGATAATTGCTTATGTGGATGCATCATATGAAGTAGACTTTCTGCGACACTAAGAAAACATAGTAATTATTCACCTGACAAATACTTAACATCAAAGTATTACTGTAATGTCTAAAATGGCACATTTATTATGATTATTCACAACATATTCTGACCTTCTATGTGTCACGTAATGTCCATACAAGAAAAAAGGATCTTGTTCTCATATTGTAAATAGACTACTTGTAACTGTGGTGCTCCTGGAGTACCAGGTGGCAGCTATTGACATTTGTGTTTGGTCCTATTTACCCTCAGCTGCTTCAGAGTTGGAAGCAGGGTGACTAGGGCCTTTTAGGGGCAGGGGAATGCGCACACTCTCCTGTCAAGCTTTACGTGTTATGCTGTATGTGTTTTTCAGGCCTTCGAGCCGTATTTATTCTTGTTATTAAAACCACTTTATGTTCAACATTTCTTCACCCTTCACTGACGTGGCATGACACCATTTCCAGTAGTTCAGGTAGTTGTTCAAAGAAAGCTATTTAAAAACACATACACGAATTTTTATATACATACATACATACATATATATATATATATATATATATATATATATATATATATATATATATATATATATATATATATATATATATATATATATATATATATATATATAATTTATTTTTTTTTATTTAAAAATATAAATAGTCAATATCTAGTTTATTTTTTTATAATAGGTTATGTTGTTTGGCTGTTGTGTTATTCCAATCTGTTCTATGATTTAACAAAAAGTGGCCGGACAGACATATGTGTTATAATATGTATATTCTCTACATGATCTGAGAATTTAGACCAATCTGGTTATCCTTGATCTGAATTTTCTATTTAACAATGGTAAGTAATTGTCTTTTTTTCCATTTTCCGCACAGAATGTCTTTTCCACTGTGAATGCCTTTATACCATTTTGCTACATCAGGGGTTTACAGACAAAAGAACATACCTATCCTTTGAACATGGTTGTGTATATAAGTAAGGGTTAAACAGGCATGGTTAGTGAAGCAATTTCTCTCACACAGCTCTGAAAAATGAGTACCTCCAGCAGCCCCAGCAACATGAACATGGGAAGAGTAAGTGCAATTTGACCTTGACAAAGAAATATACAATGTGTACACAATGTTCATGTTGTGTAATAATCCATTTTTCAGGTCACCTTCTACGAGGACAGGAACTTCATGGGACGTTCCTGGGACTGTATGGGCGACTGCGCCGACATGCACTCCTACATGAGCCGTTGCCACTCCTGCAGGGTGCACAGTGGCTGCTTCATGGCTTATGATGGAGCCAACTACATGGGTAACAGCTACTTCATGAGGAGGGGCGAGTACGGCGACTACATGAACATGTTTGGATGGAACAACTGCATCAGATCCTGCCGCTATATCCCCATGGTAAATATGATGACTCATGTGTTGCAAAGATGCAGAAATGTATTTCACGAAACATTAACAATATTATGAACCATGTCAATCTTCTTTGGTCCCGGTTAAACAGTACAGAGGAAACTACAGAATGAGGATCTACGATAGAAATGACTTCGGAGGCCAGATGCACGAGTTCATGGACGACTGTGACAACTGCATGGACCGCTACCGCATGAACGGCTGCATGTCCTGTCATGTGATGGACGGCCACTGGCTCATGTACGAGCAGCCCCACTACAGAGGCAGGATGTGGTACTTCGGACCTGGAGAGTACAGGAACTTCATGAATATGGGCTGGGGCAACATGCGCTTCATGAGCATGAGGCGTGTCATGGATTCCTGGTACTAAAATATTACAATTCCATGTAATACTTACAAAATAAAAACCACTAAACAATGATTGATTGGTCATATTTATTCCAAGCACACATACGTATGTAATGAATCCAGAATTCTTATAGATGTGCGGATAGGACACAGGCACAACACTGGGAACAGAAGAAAGAAGTACTAGAGCCTGAAATCATAGATTAAAAAAAAAAAAAGACCTTGTAATACAGAACTATTAAAACAGTATCTGACAGAGAGTGCATTTTAATTAAAACAACTTTTAATCATTTTCCTTTGCTCTCCTGAAAACTGCTGCTGGCAATCCACAATCATAAGCACCTTCCTCAGCAGGAGCTTAAAACAACAGATGTAAACCCCATCTACTCTCGAATGGTTTTCTTGGATGGAACTAGATACATTTTTATTTCCAATTTATTTCATTGTAAATCTTAGACCTCATATATTGAATATAATTTTGAGTTGAATACAATTTTTCTAGAACATAGGCATAGTATGCGTCATAAAAATGCTGATCTGAGTGTAAATTATATCTTTTTTTATTTGACATATTAATGGAAATTCTGAAATGTCTTAATGGAAATTCTGAAACCTTTTCAAACAGCTATACATTCGGATAATCTACAGAATACCTTGACCTGTGGAATGGTGCAGAGCATGATGAAAGCATTGCAGCGCTCCTCCAGCTGATTTGTCCATTTCACGCTCAGCTGGACATCTTGTCCCAGGCTGATGGACTGAGAATTTCTGCTAAATGACACTGGCTTCCCACAATGGCTGCATACTGCGGCAGTCTTCAAATAAGCTTCTCCTTGTGACAACAGAAAAGCCTTTGGATGAAAAACACGTTTCGCAGATCTGGCTTATTATTTTTGTCTGTTTGTTCAGCATGCGTAATCACATGATCGCGGTGGGACACAGGGATATAGCAGTGGCCTACCTCAGCCAATCATGACTCCATCTGCAAGATGCCTGGCCCTCTCCAGGTCATTCTGATATTCATGATATTGCTGTAGTCTCTTGGCCAGTGGTAAAAAGAAGACAGGTCTGCTAGAGTCAAATTGTGAGGATCTAAATAGGATGACAGATTCATTTTTGCTTGTGGAAGCCCCAAGGCGGATGGCATTTTAAATTGACGGCATCAGAAGTTTGTTATCAGAACACGCAACCAGCTTTGAGCTGTTGAGGCAGAGACTCCTCAAGAACCTCAAACGTGTCTGGTGGTTCTTTAGAACCAAGATATTAGCAGGAGATCCTTTTAGTCCTGAAAGATCTGAGAGGATTTCTTTATGATTGTGATCTGAGATATTTGGAGGCCAAATCAGCCCGCTGGGAATACCAATTCTGTTTATGTTCAAAAGACCATCCACATCATCCTCAGAGCAGACAACCTTCTTCCACTGTGTCATGGTCCACAGATACGTTCCCCATACACTGCTCCTTGGATGCCATTCACTTATCCTATGGACACTGAACCGTGTGCTGTGCTGCTGTGTATCACATGTGACAATCACTTCACTTCACTGACTAGAGTTTCATGGCTTGGGGTGACTTGCTAGACTTCTTCTTATTGACCTCTCCTCTATATGGCTCATCTTCATGTCAAAGTCACCAGTCAGTTCCAGTGTCTCAACATGAACGTTTTTAGCAAATTGTAAAAAGAGCTTTATTTGGATTTAACAATTCTGTAGAAAGTGAAGATGGCCTTAAAATTAACATTTAATGCATTAGTTCTGAATAGGGAGAGAGAAAGGTGCTCTGGGGCTATGTCCTTTTCATAGAAACAAAAATAGTACATAAATGTTTAATCTGAAATAGTCTTATTTAAAATGAAAAATAAGCTTGATTCCAAGATAATGGCCGTGTGGCACATACTAGACACACATGCAAAATCCTGAAGGTACTGGCGTTTTTCCACACCAAACTTTGTAGCATAGAGACTGAACACCCTTTTGTCTATCGTACATTTTATCTTCACCTCTCTGTGGACCTTAGTTTCACCTGCTGAGTTGACTGTTTGCAGACAATAGGGGGGCTTTTTTTTGGGGGTCTGGTCAAGTATAAAAGTAAAGGTAAATCCAGCAGGAGGACAGTTCAGTGCTAGCAGCGAACCAGCTCTGAAAAATGAGTAACACCAGCAGCCCCACCAACATGAACATGGGCAGGGTAAGCTTACATTTTGACAGGTTTATGAATATATCAAGCATTTGTTTTATTTGCCAATTCATGATGACTCACAATTGAATTTCCAGGTCACCTTCTACGAGGAGAGGAACTTCATGGGACGTTCCTGGGACTGTATGGGTGATTGTCCCGACATGCACTCCTACATGAGCCGCTGCCACTCCTGCAGGGTGCACAGTGGCTGCTTCATGGTCTACGACCAGGCCAACTACATGGGTAATGCATACTTCATGAGGAGAGGAGACTATGGTGACTACATGAACATGTTCGGGTGGAACAGCTGGATCAGGTCCTGCCGCTTTATCCCCATGGTATAAAACTTTATTTCTGAAACTATATTTATCTTCCTTAATTTTGCAATATGTTGAAATTCATTGCCTCTTTTTGGAACCAACAGTACAGAGGAAACTACAGAATGAGGATCTACGAGAGGGATAACTTCGGAGGCCAGATGTACGAGTTCATGGACGACTGTGACTCCATCATGGATCGCTACCACATGAACAGCTGCATGTCCTGTAATGTGATGGACGGCCACTGGCTCATGTACGAACACGCCAACTACAGAGGCAGGATGTGGTACTTCGGACCTGGAGAGTACAGGAACTTCATGAATATGGGCTGGGGCAACATGCGCTTCATGAGCATGAGGCGTATCATGGATTCCTGGTACTAAAAGTTCAATAAAAAATTCACTATTAAATACTACTTCTGGCATCATTTGTCTGTATTCTGAACTGAATTTGGATCTACCTACAAACTCAAGGGTGAAATCATCCCTGAACATGGGGTATATAAATGAAGCCTGAACACTTTCACGTTGCAACATTTTATTATCTTTCAGTACCAAATTGTAACTCTACGAGATGAAACACTACACCAATAATAACTGAAACAAAAACAACTAACAAATAATAATAATAAATGGACTAGCAATAATGTATTTGATTTTTAGGTTATTACTGATCTGATATTTCAATATTTAACTACTCTGCATTTTATGTATTCTCAGAATGTATATGAAGAATGCATATTTTTGTAAAATGTGTGCATGTTATTACATAAACTGAGTTATATCATACAGATTGTCTGCAGACTTGTGTCTGGTTCACTGTAAATGCATACTTCCAGCATGCATCTATGAACTTTAACAAAACGGCCTAGGGTCAAACTCCTAACTTTAATTGAGTAAAATGTAGAAATTCATAACTGAAATTTAACCAATGTTAAAAAAAATCTGTTCCTGTTGTGCACAAACATTGAACATACAATATATATTGGTCCCAACATCATAAAAATACCAACTTTAGAACATCATCAATTTTTTTCCCTGTTTAACACTAGAACACTAGAACTAGGTTTTTCTGACCCCCTCAGTCCTACCAGAGGTAGGCCAAATGGCCCCTTGATTTGAAGTCAAGTCAAGTCAAGTCAGCTTTATTGTCAATTCTGCCACATGTACAGGACATGCAGAGAATTGAAATTACGTTACTCTCTGACCCATACAAGTAACATTAAATACAAAAACAGTAACAGTAACATTGAATACAAAGTATAAATACAATTAAAAAAAAAAAAAAAAACAAAAAAAAACAATATACAATTTTAAAAACACCATATACAAATAAGGGCACATGGTGGAGAGTGCAAAACCATGTAGTGCAACAGAGGTAAGTTTAAAGTGACGAAGTGACAAGTGAGTGAAACTAAGAAACTAAGAACTCAGTCACAGACAATTGGCTCCCATTGATTTGTAAATGAGGCCCATTGGAATGTATCACTCCCCATCCCCCATTACCCGTTCTTTGTTCTGATATGTTCTGCTGCAATTGGGATAAGTATGTTAGTTAAAATTAGTTGTTAAAATTAGTTGTCAGATGGGGCTGTTCACCAAGATCAAGGTCAAAATATGGCTTCTGGATGTTTTGACTGAACTAACATGGCTAATATGCCAATTCCAGCTCTGCTATGTGACTAATGAATAATTCATAATTCGAACATTATACTGGAAGTTCCAAGTATGTTGGCATATAATAATTGTTGAGCGAGGCATACATAAAATGACCAATTATGTCAACAAGAGATTTGTGGAAAAAATTGTATCCAAAAAAAAATTCACAATTCTTATAACATGGAAATTAAGACCATATATTGTTCAAATTGTTATTAAATTAAAGCAAAAATATGAACACAATTAAAAATGATAAAAATGTGCATTTTCTAGAAGCAATTTAAACCTGTATTAAAAGACAAAAATGTTAGCAAATGAATCTTCACCGCACTATAGGCCTCTGTTGCATTTTGCTGATTCTGGGTTTTATGCACAAAAGGTGGAACTTATTCTTTAGGTTTGGCCAGGTATAAATATAAGGGCGAGGGCCACATGAGGTCAGTGCAGCAACAGCAGCCCAACAACTCTGACAAAATGAGTAAAAACACCAACCCCACCAACATGAACATGGGAAGAGTAAGTGTTAAAATAATGTTAATATAATTTATATTACTATACTTGGGATCTCAGTTTGCTTCATAGATAACTGTACTTTGGACCTTTCAGGTCACCTTCTACGAGGACAGGAACTTCATGGGACGTTCCTGGGACTGTATGGGTGACTGTTCTGACATGCACTCCTACATGAGCCGCTGCCACTCCTGCAGGGTGCACAGTGGCTGCTTCATGGCTTATGATGGAGCCAACTACATGGGTAACAGCTACTTCATGAGGAGAGGAGACTATGGTGACTACATGAACATGTTTGGATGGAACAACTGCATCAGGTCCTGCCGCTGGATCCCCATGGTAAATATAAAAATTCTAACATGACATGACTGACATAAGATGAAATGCAATACAAATAAGATGATCCTTTATCCTTTATTAGTGAGAAGTAAAATATCTTAACTGGCTTTACTACTGGCCTTTATATTTATTGAGATTAAAATAAATTACATGCACTTATTTATACTACAGTACAGAGGAAACTACAGAATGAGGATCTACGGCAGGGATAACTTTGGTGGACATATGCATGAGATGATGGACGACTGTGACAACTGCATGGACCGCTACCGCATGGACGGCTGCATGTCCTGTCATGTGATGGACGGCCACTGGCTCATGTACGAGCAGCCCCACTACAGAGGCAGGATGTGGTACTTCGGACCTGGAGAGTACAGGAACTTCATGAATATGGGCTGGGGCAACATGCGCTTCATGAGCATGAGGCGTATCATGGATTCCTATTATTAAAACACTGACTGTTCAAAGAATATGTTTTTAAGGTGAAACGTGCAATAACTTCAGGAAAGATGTAGCAATAAACTCATTGAAAAATAATTTTACAGAGTGAAATCTATTTTGCTGACCCACAAACATGCAGATGTCACACACAAAATTTTAAATTCACAACAAAATCTCAGAATCTCCTATTAAAACAAATTAAACAAATTAAAACAAATATAACAAATAAATAAAAAAACTACTAGCTGCAAATAAAAATTAAGTGTTTTGTGAAAGTCAGCTAAGCTCCTCCCAGTCCTCATACCCATTTACTTGAAATTGATCCAATCTTCTGTCAATGTAAAAAATTTATTTTTCTGTCTCATCATTTATTAGTTGGTCTTTGTTTTTCAGGTGTTTATTATTGGTCATATGCCGTCGTGCTCTACTTCAATCACACAATGACTTGCTGATTTGTTTATTTACATTTTGGGTTTCACATTTCAACTTCAGACGTAATGATTGATTTGGAAAAAATTAGATTGTGCTGATATCCCTGAGAAGAACAGCTTGGCAAAAGAAATGAACAGAATGAGGAGCTCCTATGGAGGCACCCCAAGCCATTTGTTGTTATTAATTGTCAAATTAAATGTCAAAAAACATTTGTTAATTTACGTGGATATTTTTAGACATATTTTTATGTACATTCTACATACATGCATTAGTAATGTAAAAAGGGGTCTGGGTTGATCAGGGCACAACTTTCATCCCAGCAGCAGTTATTTTTGTTATCCAAGATTCTTAATCTTGGAGTGGCTGACAAAACAAATGAAAATATCATAAAAGAAAATTTACAACATGCAAAAACTTAAACCAACCACTGACACAAGTCCACGGACATGTAAAATACTTTTACCAAAACAAAATTAAAGTAATTAAAGTAAAGTGAATGTTACACCATATGTGTTGTTTTGTGAGAAAAAAACTGGCCCCCTTTTGTGTTTCCTATGGCAAGTGTTTTGATTTTTTAAATCAATCCCCATCACCCCAAAACTATTTGATTGAAACAACATGCACTTCCTGTCAATCGTATCGTATCAGTCGTGAAAGGAAAAACTCTTTGACCAATCTATGAAACAAATTTACAAACAATCAAAACGGAAAGGGAAAGAATGTGTCATGATCTGGAGTTCGGTCCAGAGTTTCATGTTTGTCCTGGTTTATTGTGCTTCCTGATTGTTTTCACCCATGTATGATTGTATAAATCTGCCCAGTTTGTGTTTGTTCGGGTTATTGTTACGTGATCTCTCCCCTGTGGTGTTCGCCATGTGTTAAACCCCTGTTTCGTGACGTCGTGTGTATGTGTCCTCGTTACTTTCCATGTCCAGCCATCGTTCCAGATCTACTGCCTCGCCATGTCAACCAGCATGACAGTATGATAGAAAGGAAGTAAAAAAAAATTTCAAAACAAAAATAATGACGAAACATCTTCGTCCATAAACCTTTATGACATGACTGACATAAGACGAAACGCAATACAAATAAGATGATCCTTCATCCTTTATTAGTGCCACAAGTGAGAAATTTACAATTATGATTGTCTTGGCACAATTGAGGGAGGAGCCACAAATCTGACATTGAAAACCAGATGAACTGTTTTTGACCAGATGAATAGTATTTGATATATGCATGATTTGTAAATAGTATTTGATCATGGTACAGGGGTGCTAGCGAAGCTTCAAGAGTTCACCACTTTTGAACAGAGGAGGGCAGCAACAGTTTTTCATTCATTCAGTCACTTGAAAAATTCTTCTAAGAGTACATACTTTTTACTTTTACTTGAGTACATTTGTGAATAAGAAACTCTGCTACATCGACTCGTTACATTTTAAACTATTTATTCCATACATTAGACATGCTTTATTTTTGCAAGACAGATGCCGCCAGTAGCTTTAACATATACGATATATTCATATATACCATTCATACATAGCTACAATAATCACATAACACCGTTTCAACCAATCAGACATGGCCATGCAGTCACTTGACCACACACAAATGGTGGCATAGCATGACAAACTCGGAATGAAAAATGTCATATCCGACTGTGCTGACACAAAAAGCTTACAAAAAAAGTGATATTGAATTAGCATGAATTATAATGAAATTAGCGTTATCGTTTAGCTGATTTATTGAATATATCAATGAAAACACATATAGTAAATATATATATATCATAATTATTATTAAATACCAGAACTAGCACATTAACATATTTCTTTCTCAATACATTATTTCTAAAAAAAAAATTAGATATTACAATCCAACAGTTACTCAGTACTTGAGTAGTCTTTTCACTACATACTTTTGTACACTTACTTGAGCCATTTATATATTTTTCTGTATGTGGCACCTCACTGAAAAAATCTGGTCACTCCTGCCCTAAACTGTCCTCTTTTTCACAATCTCAAATCTAGTCACCATAGATTCAAACAAATCATCATGTACAGTCTCCCTGTTTGATAGACACAAGGACTTCTGGTCTATCGTACCTTAACTTTAAGTTTTTAGTCCCTGCTTGTCAATTTGTTTCGGTGATTGGTAATGTTTCGCATGTTGTACATTTGTTTTATTTCTACTATTTTTTTCTAGAAAGTTTTAATTTATTTTACAAATTGTTAATTTTTTTTGCACTTGTCAGCCACCATATAATCTACAACTTTAATTACGATCCAAAACATTAGCCAAAAATTATTATATACATAGTGAAATAATATATAACTATTGGTTTTACATTGAAATGTGCCTTTTAAAAACAGCATATCACTATAAACATATTTCACTGAGCTTTCAAACAGGTTTCATGGTCACCTTTCGGCAGGCCTTTGTTCCATTTTGCTTAGTCAGTCAGTTATACACAATAGGACTTGCTTATTTTTGGTGTTTGGCCAACTATATAAGTACGAGCAGAACCCAGAGGGGAGCAGTGCAGCAACAGCAGGCAAACGGTCCAGAAAAATGAGCAACACCGACAGCGCCACCAACATGAACATGGGCAGGGTAGGTTTGTTAACATACCATGATTGTTTTTCTTGTTATTGGAATTGTATTAGAATACGCCTTTTTTTAACATTTAGGTCACCTTCTACGAGGAGAAGAACTTCATGGGACGTTCCTGGGACTGTATGGGCGACTGTGCCGACATGCACTCCTACATGAGCCGCTGCCACTCCTGCAGGGTGCACAGTGGCTGCTTCATGGTCTACGACCAGGCCAACTACATGGGTAACAGCTACTTCATGAGGAGGGGCGAGTATGGTGACTACATGAACATGTTTGGTTGGAACAACTGCATCAGGTCCTGCCGCTATATCCCCATGGTAAATCTAATATGTTTCTTATGTTTTTTTAATTTGGATTCAAAATGTTTTGGAGATGATAAGCATGTTGATGCTTATTTCTGTCATTTATGATCTAACAGTACAGAGGAAACTACAGAATGAGGATCTACGACAGGGATAACTTTGGAGGCCAGATGCACGAGTTCATGGACGACTGTGACAACTGCATGGACCGCTACCGCATGAACGGCTGCATGTCCTGTCATGTGATGGACGGCCACTGGCTCATGTACGAGCAGCCCCACTACAGAGGCAGGATGTGGTACTTCGGACCTGGAGAGTACAGGAACTTCATGAATATGGGCTGGGGCAACATGCGCTTCATGAGCATGAGGCGTATCATGGATTCCTGGTACTAAGATGCTGAATATTTTTATGTCATAAAAAATAATAAACAATTCAGGACATTTTAAGAGTGGATTCTAAGAGTGTTTTTGAGAAGCCTACCAACTGTCACAATTATTGCATTACCTACCATGCTCACATATAATAAAGACATAGACATACAGAATTGAAACAAAGTTTACACATATTGATCGCGTTGCTCCAAATAACATTCAGTTTCTTCAAAAAACGAGAATCTGAAGTATTTTCTATAATTCAAATTGTATATAAAAAAGTTAGAATTTTATAGTACTATAAAAAAAATATACATACATACATACACACACACACACACACACACACACACACACACACACACACACACACACACACACATATACATATATATATACATACATACATATATATATGACAATGGCAATGCACTTCATTCAACCATTCAAATAGCCAGTATACACAACCCAGACATTCAGTACAAGATGCTGTCAATGTAGACTCTGAAAAACAACTCACTGGACACAAGGCACGGGCCAGGTCACAGGACATCAACACATACTCATCTTGTCGATGTGGAGCTGACATGAAGAAACGAAGGACATATAAAAAAAAAAGGTCAATTTGTTGATCTGGCCTGATAATTATCAAAATATCAAGGCCAACCCACAGAGAATCCACCTCTCAACTTAAATGACTTAAAGGATTCGCTGCTTTCCGCATCATAAAATGTTCTTGATGAGTCCATAACTTGACATATCAACGCTGATAAAGTGAAGTGATTGTCACATGTGATACACATGCAGCACAACACACGGTGCACACAGTGAAATTTGTTCTCAGCATTTAACCCATCACCCTGAGTGAGCAGTGGTAGAAAGTGGAGTGATTATGTGGTAGAAAGGGGATCTACACAATGTTAGGGAGGGGTGACTGTGTAACTTATGGTCAAGTGTCAAGTGATTATTTCCATTCACAAAATACACTTTGCGCCACCAAATGAACAATTTACTGGCAAAATTAAGTTACATCACCATGCATTTTGGATGCAGAAAGATAAACCCACTCCACATTTGACTTTATTTGTTCACAGAAAACAAAACCAACTTTGTGCAAGTTGTGAAGAAATGCCTCCTATGAGCAAATGCATTTTGTGGATGAAATGAAATTTTGCAGACAAAAAAAAAAACCCAGTCCTATTTACAATACTGATTCTATCCACAAAATGGCTGATCCTTTTGTCAGTTTGGTGAACATCGTGAATCACTGTGTTTGTTTTTATGTGAAAAAATATGACTTCTTGGTTTTCTTTACAAAATGTGAAGGTGGAATGCAGTGTAGTAGGGCCAGCAGGAAATTTTTTATTTACAATGTCAAGGTCAGCTTTTCAAAAAACAATTTTATTTTAAGGTCCAGCTACTGTATTAGAGTTTCTATTGAGTTCTCTGGTTCTAAAGAACACAGTCTCATAGCTAATCATATTGACAGGTTATCACGCTGTGGCAACCTGAATATGATCTAACACATGATTATTGTTTTTTGCTGAACTTTGAGGTTCACCCATCCATGTTACCTTCACCTTTCTCTGGGCCTCTGTTTCATTTTGCTGGATCAGATATTCACAATGAGGCAGCACATGCCTTTTAGGTATAAAAGTAAGGGTTAAACCAGCAGGAGCTCAGTGCAGCAACAGCAGCCTCAACAATTTGGAAAATGAGTAACACCAGCAGCTCAACCAACATGAACATGGGAAGGGTGAGGAAAGATCTGAGATGGTTGACAAGTATTTCACTTGCTGACATAATGCTGCAATTTACATGTTGTAGATATATTACACATAAATATAAACCATTTACAGTCTGTAAATTATTTTTTCCAGGTCACCTTCTATGAGGACAGGAACTTCATGGGACGTTCCTGGGACTGTATGGGTGACTGTCCCGACATGCACTCCTACATGAGCCGCTGCCACTCCTGCAGGGTGCACAGTGGCTGCTTCATGGTCTACGACCAGGCCAACTACATGGGTAACGGCTACTTCATGAGGAGGGGCGAGTACGGTGACTACATGAACATGTTTGGATGGAACAACTGCATCAGGTCCTGCCGCTGGATCCCCATGGTAAGCATTTACAATTCAAAACTGGAAATCTACCAAAAAACACCAAATATGCTTTGTTACAAGTTTGCATGGTATCCATATCTCATGATGTTCCTTACGTGAAACAGTACAGAGGAAACTACAGAATGAGGATCTACGAGAGGGATAACTTCGGAGGACAGATGTACGAGTTCATGGACGACTGTGACAACTGCATGGACCGCTACCGCATGAACGGCTGCATGTCCTGTCATGTGATGGACGGCCACTGGCTCATGTATGAGCAGCCCCACTACAGAGGCAGGATGTGGTACTTCGGACCTGGAGAGTACAGGAACTTCAGACAGATGGGCTGGGGCAACATGCGCTTCATGAGCATGAGGCGTGTCATGGATTCCTGGTACTAAATAAAAGAACATTTTAATTTCTTAATTAAATACAAAAAATATATATCTATATATTGACTGGCTGTATTTATTTACCTACGGTTAAATACTGTTCTCATTTTTGTTTTGCTGATGGGAACAGAACATTTATTTATTTACAGCACATTTTCCAAACCATTTTCAATACTTAAATAGAAAATGTTGCTATTTTCTACATGAATTTGCATTTATTAATTCCATAATGTCTTACACATTTAACATAAATCACTATTTACAGTTACTTACTGCTATTACTAAATTGCTCAAACTTTTAATAGTCATATAAACAGTTAATGATCTTATTTTCACAATCGATTAAAACCTCAAATTCCAACGTTTTATTCATAATGCTCTATAGCATTTGTGAAAATGACCTACTAGGTTTAATAAGAAATCAAATGACCAAATTAAATAGTTCTATATATACATATATATATATATATATATATATATATTTTTACATAACATATATATATATATTTTTTTTTGTCATTTGAAGTATTCGTTCTGATAGTCAGTACCGCTTTTTAATTGGACAAGATTCAACCACAATACATGTTTCTCATGTTTCAGTCTATGAACGGCTGAGCTGCATAAATATCCTGTTTCCTTTCCTGGTTGCTCTTGAATTTTCATTCAGCTAAATTTCAACTGAATACATGAACAGAGCCTGAATAGCCCAGAAACCTAGATCAAGGGCTTCTCTTGCACAACATTTAGTCATTTGAACAAGCAGAGCTGTCACAATGAAGGTTAAGTAACCCATTGTTATTAAAAGCCCAGGATTCACACGTGAAGACAAAAGGTAAAGCACGTTTTAAAAAAGTACATACAAAGCAGTGTCACGCCATCATCCTCTCTGGGAGGCATGAAAAGAAAGTAACAAAGGTTGCAGAGAAAAGGGGGAACTGACTGGTATATTATATAATGATGAATGGTGGTCCTGCACAAAGGTGATCCTGACAACAGAAAGCTAATTTGGCGAAGTACTGAGCAGCAGGAGCTAAATTCTGAGGTTAGTCCAGCGCTAAACTGTATTTGCATAATTTAATACAGAATCTAAATTATTTATTGGGTTATATTGATTAATACTGATTAATTTTGATTGATTATATTGATTATTTGGGTTGTAGTAGCCTATTGGGTAAAACACTTGCCCATAAACCAAAAGACCACAAACCCCACTTACTACCATCGTGTGTCTCCAGGGGGACTGTCCCAGTCACTACTGATTGCATGTGGCTCTGAGAAAGGGCATCGGATAATATCAGTCACATTAAGAACTTAATTCACTAAAAATAATAATAATAAAAAATAAAATTGAATGTAAAGTGTATTTTAAATCACAGTTTTGGTTTCAATTGTGATGATGTCCCTGTTTCCTTTTATTGTATTCCAATAAAATTTTGGGTGAACTATCAATTAAAATGTTAGTTCAACAAATGTTCTAAAGATTTTTGCGTCAAAGATGCACACCCAATTCGCTAAATATAATATATTTGCCAAACCAGAAGCAGCACTTGTGTAATATACCAGATAAATAAAAAATGCAGATAAAAGTGGTCTTTCTGAATCTGAAAAAGAAATGAAGAAGTGGATAAAACCAGCAAGCCACCATGGTTAAGAGGTTTTCTTTTTTATTGACATTAACAAACATTCACTTTTAAGGTTTCATTGAGGTGCAATGTACAGACCTTAACAGCATATTTTCTCACATTTAAATTTACACCTTACTTAACACCTTTTCTATTTCTCAATTCATTTTTTTGTCCCTTTTTACAATTGTATTTATTTATTAATTTTCTTACAAAATATACAGTCAATATTACAATATTGCCATTCAATCATGCCTTTAGTACTACATATCTATTAATATAGATATCTAATTTAGGCTGTATGGGTAATTTTAGTCTTCGCATAATTGTATTACGTCAATGAAACAACAAAAATGTGGAAATCTTAAGGTGAGGAAATATGCACAGAGGTGAGATCATGATTATCAGACTACTTTAATTGGGGTTCATCTTACCTTAATAAAGATATCTCTTACACACCAAAAAATATCAATCTAAAACAAATCTGCTAGAGTCGTGGAGTTCTCTGTGGACTTTCTATACATGAAATCTAGGATCGGGAGCAGTAAGCAGAGGATTCAGTGACAAAAAAAAAACCTTTTTGGTAGCATCTCTCGAGGCCTTAAAATACAGTATGATACATTAAATTATTGAAATGATAAAGAAACTATAACTGGCTTAGTCCTAATTGGTCCTAATGAAAGTGGTCAGCAGAGCCCACAATTGCTACAAAATTCCAATTTAATTAAACATAAAATGCAGAATAGGAGGAAAAACAATGAGTGAATCAGTGTTGGGAATAAAATGTGGGCCTGGAATCACGGTGGGCGCTCATCTAAAACACACCACTAGGTGTCCCTGTTACTACAAACATTATAGAAGGTGAACCAAAGGAAAAGAATGTCAATAGAGACAATATTAAATAAAAACAAGTATTCATTAGAGTGGGAGATAGGGACAGAATATAACACAGGCAGGTAAATCATTTCATACTCACACCTTGGGGCAGGTAGACGGGGGAAGAAAGGAAGAAGAGGTGAGATGAGGACAGCAGGGATAAACAGGGCCTTTCTCTCGGCCGGTGTTTTAATAACTTTAATATGAATCATCGGTGCCCATTAGAACGGTGTGAAATGACCTCTCCTACACTCAGATGCGGCTCGTGAGGCGGAACACTTTGCGCATTGTACTTCGTCCAGGAACATTTTCCCCTTAATGTCACCCTGCTTCCTGCACTGTGTTTTCTCACCATGGAGGGGCAAAAAAAAAGCATAAAATAAGTGAACATAATCGAAGCACGGGGTGTTAAAACGGCCAAACACCGTACAAAAGGGCCGTGTGCTGTTCTGTGGTGACATGGTCCTCCTTAATGACACCATTTGTATTAGCCAGTCACCGCTACCTCTTATTTGTGGCTCTTTTATTCCCACGGCCGCACAGAGGGAAAGCGGGGAAGGGGGCGAATTAACCTGCCTTTGCAATGTCAAACTCCACTCCTGTTGTGTTATTTTTTTTTTTTTTTGGGGCGGGCATAGCGCCGGCCGCTACGAGGTGCATGGCGCCCCGCTCTGCTGTCACGCGTCACGTTGACAGGCTCTGTAATTGGACACCGTGCCCGGAGGTCCGCAGGGGCCGGCCGTCCAGCAACAGCTGACAAGATGGCGGCCACTCTGCGCGTCGGTGAAGGTTAACACACTTAGCCTACGACGGCCTTGGGCGAAGACACAAGGAGAATGGAGGAGAGGCGGAAGGAGTTACGGGGTTCCTGAAGATCGGTGGAGGAACAGCACCCCTCCCTGACCCCGCCCGGCTCACGCAGCAGCCAGGAAGTGGTCCTGCTCGGGCGGCTTCCTCACCCAGGTGCCCAGTCCCGTCTCCTGCAGCGAGCGGAACCACTGCTGCTTCACAGTCTGGTAGTGGCTCGCCGCCTGCTTTGCCTCACAGTACAGCGGTGACGGAGGCTCGGCCTGACCCGTGGTCACCACCGCGTGGCCATTTAACTACGGACAGACAGAGAAGAGGCGGAGAGTCGTCAACGGTGCGAGGAAGAAAGAAATAAAGGAGTTTTTAGTACGAGGCACAGAAAGAGAGCAAAACAAAGCGAATGAGCCGGCACAAACGGGGAACTTCAACAGCTGTGTAATCTCCCCATTTAAATTTCACAAGCAATTGAACATTCTTTGTGCTTTCGTGCATTTTCTTTGTTGCATACGGAGAGAGGAAGAGAGCGAGCAGATGAGAGGGGGAAAATAAAAAAAAGTTTCTTCTGAGATTTGCCCTGCTGCTTGCGCCTGTGAAGCCCCGCCACAGGAAGGGAGCCGAGTGGCGTTGGGAATCATTTTCATTTCATGGTGATTACATTTATGTGTCTTTTTCTGGAAACTGTAAGTGTTTGGTTGTGGAGGCAGTATCCATTACGTACATTGGGTGCCATGAAAATTAAATTGTGCTTTGTGTTTTATTGAGAGAATAAGCAGCGGTTTTGGGGGGAGTTTTATTATTGGCGAAATGGTGTAGCTTTTAAGGAGATGGATTTTATTGGCTAGTAGCTTAACCATGGCCACAAATGTGACAAAGTAGCAGGGTGAATTATGAAAAGACCAACGGGCCGAATATTGGTCCCTGTGACACTTTAAAAGTAGCCTCATTATAGATGTTTGAAAGCATTATATACAGACCCACGAACAATCCTACTACCATCTCCTGGTATTTGTATTGCTGTCTGTCTGCTTCGTACTCCATATAGTCTACTAAATTATGAGTTAGAAGATTTTTGATTATCTACATTATCTGAACAACAGGGTCATAAAGATTCTGCAGATAAAGAGTTAAGAGCTACTATTAATATCACAAGGGGGACACCTACTCAGCTTACAGCAAATGGAGGCAAGGCCTGCTGTTGGTCTCTCTGTCTAATTCCCTGGAAATTGTTGTACTTAGTGGAATGAAATTCTCTGGGATCATCAGTTCCAATGCCTGTTTCTGGAAGGAAGACCTTATCTATCTTGGGAAATAAAATAACTCTGGGGTTGATTTGAGTTGTGATCATTGGTTTTCTGTCACCAAAGTGCTTGTGTAAAAGCATGACCAGTTCAATTGAGAGAATCCGTTTGTAAACGGATGTGCCGACATTTTCAAGGCTATTTAAAGCGCAAGTTTCATTTGTCAAATATGAGCACCACTTTGTCTTCTATGTCTTCTGTGTATCATGTCTTACGTTCTGTCAGCGTGGGAGGGGTTTTCAAGTAAGAATTTCATTGTGCTCTGTACGCTGTACTTTGTACATATGACAATAAACTTCAACTTCAACTTATCTGCAACAGAACAATGCTTTCGGTCTTCATAACACAGTTCCCCTAGAATACATTCTCTACATCTGCAGCCAATCAGGATCAGTTTCGGGGAGAACTGGATTCGAGATTGGATGGATCTAAACGGCCAAAGGTCTCACCTTCCGGTACAGTTTCGCCCAGCGAGTGAAAAGCGCATGCTTGCAGAGTCGAGACGGCGTCCCCGAGTCCCTCCTCTTGCCTGTGGAGGAATTGAGCACCTCCAGCTGGCTGTCACCTGCTGTCCAGTTTACACTGAAGCACGGCGACTTCCCCGGCTGTCGACACTCGCTGCTGCTCAGGCCTGCAGGACCATAGAAAAGTAGGCCTAGATCACTTTTAACGGTGGAACTTGCAGATCCTATTGGTCTGCGGATCTGTGCTAAGGCACATCGCATGGATGTTGTACATTATGAGCTGCTTGCGTAGCGATTAGGATGTCAGTCCTGCGCTCTGCCGGGAATCTGGGACAAGACACATTTCAGAGTGTGTCTGCTCCGAAATGTGTTTTCTCTGACAGCGTGTGTGTTTAATGAGTGTGTCTGATGACGGCTGTCTCGCGGCTAGCATTAGGCACGGACTTGCTCGCGATGACTCCTGAACGGAATAAAAAAAAGAGAGAGAGTTAAGCAATGAGAAGACTAAGCGACTTACGAACAACAGGAAGACAAAAGTAATCAAGGCTGGTGTCAGGTATGTGAATCAATTCTGTACAGAAAAGCTCTGCGCTGTTTTGAGCTTATATGCGGCCGTTTTAATATGTGTGGTAACAATATTATGGCGACTTCATTGTTTCAGGATGAAAGATAAAAATGTAGTGGCGGTCTCATTTCTCCCGTCTTTATCCGCAAATCTATTCAGCCTGAGACGGCTGAGACATGGGATGAATTGTGCAGCCTCCTCTAACCCTCTCCTCTTTATTAGAGCCCTCTACAATAGATCTGCCTGCCTCGCCTGCCTCTCCCGCTCCCCCCCTGTCTTCCAATGCTATTCATGCCTCATTTGATACCTTCAATTTGCCTAACTTTTGTATCTGTAATTTTTTTTCCTTCTCTTTGATCAATTTCGATGCCACTCATTGTTCTCTGCTGGTTGCTCTTCTTTCAGTTATTCTGGTCCTGTTAAATGGTCACATTATATGAATAATGGAGCATTATTTGCGAAGACTTGATGGCTGTCGGCTTGGGCAATTGATGGATATCTTGGAGGGGCTGTTGTCTTGACACCGGGAGAATTGCAGTTGGTGTGCTGACCCCATGTATATTTTTTTCTTCTTGAAGGACATACATTGACTAATTTAAAAATAAAGTAGCCATTTTCTCTCCTAAGATGAGATAAATCCTCCAGTTCCCATGGAACCTGAGAGTCTTTTTATGACGGTGCAGACTTTAAAGTAACAGATGGAGATAAAACACAATGGTGGCACACCCCATCAATGGCTCGGTAAAAGACTGAGGACTAACGTGTGGGACTGCTCCTCCGAAGGGCCGATGAATGGACCCATCCTGACAATGACACGTTCAGATAAGGTCTCTGTGGACTGCATTGATTTTCCATGATCGTTGTTTTGGGTAACCTCATTCTGAGACTTCACTATGACCGGACCAGGGACAAGATCCTTTTTCATCTTTTCTCAGGGACATCGATCAAAGTTGGGGACATCAAGGTTGCAGTAGGACTAGAGGTTGGAGTAAACACATTTGACTGAAGTGTGGCCTTTTTCTGTACAATTGACAAATTTGTCCTACTTTGTGATGTGATTGGAATTAATAACCAGACACAAATCCAGACAATTATCGATTAATATTAGCCTTTTTAGATATAAAAACATGTGTCCTTAAAATTTTACTGGAGGTGCATCAGTATAAGGAGGCAGCACTAGACTGAACACTAGACAAACTGAACTCTTTATTCACTGGTCAGGGAATGTCAGACATTATAGTGCTATAGTAGAAGTGCCACAAATAACCTACCAGTTATTGTCTCTCCTCTCATTTCTTTCTAAAATACTTGAGCACTGTGTCTACAATCTACAATCTGTGTCTACGGGGTAGTGGTGGCCTAGCGGTTAAGGAAGCGGCCCCGTAATCAGAAGGTTGCTGGTTCGAATCCCGATCCGCCAAGGATTTAACCATCAGCAGCCATGACAGGTGCCCGGGGAGCAGTGTGTGGGGACGGTGCTTTGGTCAGTGGCACCTCAGTGGCACCTTCTGATTATGGGGCCGCTTCCTTAACCGCTAGGCCACCACTACCCACCTATGAACCATAAGTCCACAAAATCACAGGTTCAAACCCCACTAACTACTATTGTTGGTTTGCATGAAATTATCTGGAAAACTTATTCCAGAATGGGGAGTGACACATGGATATGTGATTGCACGTAAATCACAAAGAGGAGATGATGAAGGAGTGTGGTGTTACCACTGAGTAGAGGCTGGTTGCGTCTGTAGGGGACAGGCAGGGGTCCCAGTCGCTCCATTCGATGGCTCAGCACGCGTGAGAAATGCCCCGTGTGTCTAAGACTGCCCACGGTTAGGCTGTGCAGGTAAACTGGCTCCAGGAAGTGGCTCAGAAGTGCGCCCTGGAGGCCCAATATGTTCCATCTGCAGGAGAAAGGGGCATCCTGTTCATCTGATCCAGTTCAAAATAAATTTTCTTTTTGTATATGTGGCATTTTTATGTACTTTAATAGGTTGACATAATGCTGATATTTTTAATTAAAAGTATTTTAATTATTATTATTAATTGTAATAACATGACATGAAGTACCATTGTCTTTGTAATGCCACAGGGAAAGGATGAGGCACCGGTGCACAACATTGCAAAAAAAATGGTGAAGGGTTTAATACTAAAAATGACAAAAACAGAAATGGCTCAAGGGATCGGAACATAAGTAAACGTAGCACATGAAAACAAGTCAAGACAGGCTACCGGATGACAGGGAAGTGAGGGGAGGCACCGACATTTATTCGATCCTAATCACCGCAACATACACCGGGAACAGCCGACCTGGTGTGGCACCACAGTCTTCCTTCATGCAAAATATTTGGTACCCATCAATAAAACACCATAAAATATTTACATAAAAAAAAAAAAAATCACTCTGAATCACAGAATAGGACTGCCGATATCTAATATAATCGATGTCTTGTTTTAGTCTTCTGCGGGTGAAAAATGAAGAATTTATAGTGAGCTGCATACACTTTTTTTCTTTCATATGTAATAAAGAACCAACAAATCATGAGAGGCGCGAATAAATTTACTTAATTAAGTCACAATTTCAAAGCTGGCCAACAATCTCATTTCAGGATATGAATAAAGAGATCTTGTTGTGGAGACACACACACACACACACACACACACACACACACACACACACACACACACACACACACACACACACACACACAAACTCATATTCATTTGTTAATGAAGTCATGAGAAAAAGTCATTGACAAACATTATGGCTCTAATTTTACATCATTGTTCTTTTGGTTAATTAAGGTCTCTTTATCATGACTGCAATTACCGGAGTGGCCCTTCGCAGCGCGTCTCCTGCCTTTATAATACGTTTTTTCTTCCTTCTTCCCTCTTTTCTTTCCCCAAGCAGTCAATTAGCAGTGAATGATTTCTGTGCAACACTAAACGTCTCGTGTTCCTCAATCTGTTCCTCAGATCTGTCCTACCTACACTAAGCAAGGCGAGCGCCATAAACTGCCTTGTTGTAATTCCATGAAGAAAAGAAAAAAAGAAAAAGAAAAGAGAAGTAAATAAATAAATAACTCGAATAAAAAAGATGATTTAGCCCCCGCAATATTAATTTGCTTTGGAAACAGCTCCGGTGAATTAGAAACATCTTTTAATCTCATGCAAGAAAAGACAGCCATCTGGTTTCTGTAGGCATCTCTCTCTCTCTCTCTCTCTCACTCGGCCGTCCGCTCACACTATTACCCTTTCGGTGCCTCCCTCTCCCCCTCGCACGGTAAACTCCGGCCGTTAAAGTAATGCGCTCGTCGACATTAAATAAAATAAATTCTCGGGAACGATCGTGGCATATTCATACTGGTGTGCATTAGCGCGCCCATTCGCTTGATCACACATAAAACAATAAGCCTTCATTAGGAGATGCCGGCGGCTCCTGGAGATCTTTCCGGGTGGAACAGTGCCGATGGGCGGAGGCGCTTGAAAAATAACCTTGGCCACCGTCAACCGGTCCCCCCCCACGGTCCCCCCACGGTTCCTCGACTGGAAGCCGCAGCTAATTTACTGGGTTATGAAAAAGGTAACGCGGGAGCGGGGAGGAGTAGGATGTCCCCTCCATCTCCTCCCTCCACCCTATTTTTTTGTAAAGTAATTGCTTTCACCCCTGGGGGTGACCTGGCCAGATTTAATCGGAGTGGTTCCAACCCTCGGTGAACTGAATCAAATCGGTCAAATTAACGGCAATTGGAGAGGGGGGAAAGGCGTTTTCACCTCTGAACGGCGGCGCGTGGCCCGGTGCACTGTGGCCATTTTTTTTTTTTTTTACGTATCGCTTTACACCGGTGTAGTGCACAAAAAAAAAAAAAAAGAATAAGAAGAATGAAGGGCCCGGTACGCATGCAACTTCCCTTTTTTAAAAGCCATCAGCCCAGATCTGGCTAATTAGAGTGGAATTAGCGTGAAATAACGATGGCCGCGGACTCCGGCCTCGGCCTCCTCCGCCCGAAAGTAAATACCAGGGTAACCTTTTCCTCCTCCATTAAAAAGCCCTCATAAAACCCCCCCGCCGGAGCTCTGTTTAAACGGAGATCGTGCGGCCTCATAAAAAGTAATCCTCTAATAAAGATAACCCTTAAATCAATAGATCGCACTTCTGTTCTCGCCGCCAAGGGGCCGCGGGGGGATGCGGAAGGCCTCTCCACAACACACAGCCAGGGAATTCTCTCCTCTCGGTTGGTTTTCCGCCCCGGGCACGCGAATGCCGCCTTTTAGCTCCAATATTACTTCATGCAATGTTTTATATGGCGACCGCTGATCCTCTGAAGTGGGTAATGGAGAATAAAAGGGATCGGAATCTGCGCGAGCTACTGTACCGGGAAAAATCCATTCCTGTTAAAGTTCTTAAGTGGGGAATGTGCCGGCGTGGACGGTGTTGTCACTTTGTCAGTAATCGCTGTCTTTGAGGTCTTTAAATCGCAGTCGTGGCGTCTCCATGGCAACCGGACTGACCTTGTGATCTTGTCCGTGCAGGACATGGTGATGAGACGCTCCCCTTGCAGAACCCCGTCCCAGGTCTGGACGGGAACCCGCGACCGCACCGGCAGGGTCCCCTCCCCGGCTTCGATCTTGGTCCTCAGGTGTGCGTGGAAGCGTTTCACCAGAGGCCTGCCGCCGTGAACTGTCAAAGAAAGACCGGCTTCACAACGTGTTCACAGCAACTTCCGTAAATCGCTCTGGATGAGGGCATCTGCTAAATGCCAACAAATGTCCAGTCTTGTCTCTATCTCATGCACGAAAATCAAGATCCTACACCTGTAATGGTATTGGTGGCCTAGCGAGGGGCACTGAGCAAAGCACCGTCCCCACACGCTGCTCTCCAGGCGCCTGTCATGGCTGCCCACTGCTCACCAAGGGTGATGGTTAAAAGCAGAGGACAAATTTCACTGTGTGCACCATGTGCTGTGCTGCTGTGTATCACAATGACAATCACTTCACTTTCACTTAGATTTACCAAGACTGGTGCGTACCGATGGCCGCAGCTGTCTGTGGTGCTATCTGTCATAAATTTGAACCGTCATGCATGTGAATTCCATATTTACATGAAGCACAATGCAAAATGAAACGCCCCAGAAGTACCCCAGAAGACCACGTTCAAATCCCACTTACTACCATTGTGTCACTGAGCAAGACACTTAACTCTGAGTGTCTCCAGGTGGCCTGTCCCTGTCACTACTGATTGTAAGGTGCTCTGGGTCAGAATGAAAGATGGACTACAACTGAATTAATTAGAGCATTTATACCTGATCAGCTGATGATCTCCTATACGCCTTGTTGTTATTTCGATTTGTCATTTTTGGAACGTCTGCAGCTCCCTGTTAGAACATCACGCTGGATTTAGTTCATCTTAGCAGTTTACTGATTTAACAAGAAAGTCTTGGACCTGCAGAGTCTGTATTGACAGTTTTATTTTTAAGACTTGACTGAAGTGTATCTATGGTTATCCTCCATGGCAGGAGTTGTTGCCATGGTTTTCTCACCCCGAAGAGGCAGAGTTGAGCTGACAGACCTGCTGCTGAGGACAACCACAGCAGAGGCTGGTAGCATTTCTCCAAAATACGCTGCATTGTGTGCGCTTCCCCTGTGCAGATTTCGCTCTCCGTGGAGATTCTCACTTTCAAATTCCTGACGGCTGACATGAATACAGATTTTTTACTATCAGCTTGGCATTAAAACGTCATCTGTTGGTTACAGTGACTGTGCCGCGCTGAAAGGCCCGCTGGATGTGATGAAACATGAAAAGGGACATCGGGCCGTCTGACAGAATCTGACAAAAGCGCGGCGTCGTGTCGGGCGGGCGGAGGATCCTTCTAAAAAAATTCACGCTAAAGACGCTCGGGGGTGGGAGTGGCACTCACGGTCTCGGCTGCTCTCGTACGGCGAGTTGAGGCGGGCGTCGCCGCACGGCGACGTGCTGATGTACATGTGGAAAGAGACGTTTTCCCGCAGCCTGTAGCCGGCGTCCTTGTACCGAACGAAGATGGACCGATCTCGCTCCTCGCCCCTCTCGCTGGAACACAAGCCATTAACAATGAGCTTTACGAACCGCCCAAAGACCTGAAATGAAGCATGTATCCCATTCTCAAATAATCCCAATCACTGTGACTTCAGAATTGGCAACCGTACCAAGTTCGAAGAGGTCTGCCTGTAAAAATACACCTGAAAAACCTCGATGAGCTGAAGGGACGCCGTGAAGAACATTGGGTCAAAATTGCTCCACAACAAGGTGAGAGACTGCTGCTAAATGTGGATCTATAAGCTACTCAATGGTGGGGTATTAGTCTTTCACACATGGCTTCTGCATTAATGGCTTCTTTTTTCTTTAAAATTATGACACTGTTGAGGTTTAGGACCTGATGAAAACTCGAAAGACACTCTACTTTCTTATCCCACAACTATAATTCACGTTATTGGTTCCCTTTTATGAGTGAATCTGTCAGCCCATGTATAAATATTAATATTATCAGTCTGATTAAAATTGGTTAGTATTGTAATGACACAGAAACCGAAACAGAGCATGGTTGTATAGAACTGGAAAAAAAATAAAAAGTCGCTTAAAAGTAGCCAAAGCCCCAAGGAGAGGGTGAAGAAGAAAATAAAGCATGTTGCCACATCATCATCTCTGTCAGTAGAGAGGGATAAACCTCTAATAAAAGGGTGAGACAGAGGTAAAGACACCAAGATGAAGAGCCAAAAAAAAATTCTTCAGGGCAGACAGTTTCAGCTACAATATCGCGAGTTCAAATCCCCCCATGACGAAGCCCTGGCTTCATATTCATAAAGCGTTTCAGGGCAAAAAGGCTGATCCAGGATCAGCTCTGTCTCTAGCTGGCTGATGGGGAGGGATGGATTTGTTCTAAGGGAAACCTGGTTCTGGATCAGGATTCCTGTGGGGAGGGGAAATGAAATATGCAATGACACCGGGGGAAAAAGAAAGTGCAATACCCTGCGCCCCAGTCAATGTAAATTCCTTAAAAAAAAAAAAATGGCACTTATTTTGCAACATAAAAAATTGATCAAACTGTAATTAATGTTTTTATTTTGAAATGCATCTGTTTAATTTCCTGTAATCATTGATTCATAGATTTAAACAGATGCGGATTAGATTTTTTTTTTTTGCTCATGTGACTCCATATTGCAATTATGCACGTTTATTTTTTGTTTTCTGAGCTGAAATCCGAAACATCTGTTGTTTTTCCAAGGTGAATTGACATTTGT
This sequence comes from Denticeps clupeoides, assembly GCF_900700375.1. NCBI lineage: Eukaryota > Metazoa > Chordata > Actinopteri > Clupeiformes > Denticipitidae > Denticeps > Denticeps clupeoides. The sequence continues at coordinate 37,309,288 of NC_041708.1, forward strand.
AGTCTGCATTAATACTACCGCTATTTCATTACGCTGTTTCATTCAGTTAATTTAATGGCCTCAATTCAATATTAGGCTGAATAAGGGAACTCATTACAATATAGGATATGTTTAATTGAGGAGCAGAAAACATACAATTATTTAGCATATAATTTTATCACAATTTCATTACCAGCCATTAACAGTTGTTTAAGGGCCCCAGTCAGTTAAACTGACCCCATCCCTGGTCATTATATCATCTGAATATTTTGAACATTTAAACAAATGATTTACAACAATATTTATGATAATCCAAACACTTTCAGTTCACAGATTTGTTCACGTTTAACCTCCCGTCCCCCCTTTGCTATGCGATTTTCATAAACTGCTTATCAATCTTCTATAAGACATGAGGTTGAGGCCATCCTTGTGCAAAACATATGACACGTTGACTCGATAAAACCAGACCGAAACATTCTTGTTCTCCGGGCTGCTGATGCTTTCAAAATTCCCTGCCATTGGAGCCATTTAATCCGGCCATTTGCCTTCTGGTGCCCTCCTTCACCAGAACAATGAGTTTCTCTGTGCATCTTTGTCTAGGTGTATGCAAACTAAAGGTGAAATTAGGGACTGGATGTATCGGGGTTCAGCAGGGGTCATCATGCCAGTTACCTAAGACGTGAATCATGTTTACCATTTCACCCATCAGAACGCTTGCATTAAAGCACTGGTAATCTGCAATCTCTATGCTGCTATTGGTAGTGGGCGTGGTCCTGAGACAGACTGTTAAAACCTTTTTATTTGCATGCAATGGACATTCGTCTGATTTACACAAAGTTAAAAGCCTGCTTCTGTACCATTATCTTCGACAATGTTCTGAACCAATAAAAAAGGTAAATCTCTTTTCTCCAGACATTCTGGTCACCACAGTAAAGTACAAATAAACAAGTAGTACCTCTCCTACAAAATACGAGCGCTCCATTCCTGGATGTATTTCTGAAAATACTCACCATGCACTTCTTTAAACATCAGAAAAAATACCATATCGCTATTTGAACAGTAATAAAACTCAATTATTATTATTTTTTATTATTATTATTTCCTGTAAAAATGTAAATCAACCCCAGTCACAGTTTAAGTCCCTTAATTATGATGATAATATTTCTCACGCTATTTTAACAAACATCTAAAAGGTGCAACTTCAAAGCGGAATTAAGGCAAGCTTTGAGAACATTACCCTTGAAAATGTCACCAAATACTTGAAAGGAGATGATATGAAATTAAAAGGCACACATTTATTTCAAATTAACACGGTGTACGTGACACAAATATCGTTTTCTTTTTCTCTACCTGTTATGAAGCTCCAGCTGGGAGTAGAGGAAGCGGATTAGCGCTCGGCGGACGACGGTTTCTGCGTGGCAGTCGTTGACCACCAGCCCCCGCTTGCTGATGTACTCCCCGCTGATGCATTTAGTGCCGGTCGATAGTGCCACCACTTCTGCCTGTCTGAGGTCCAGGCCTAATAAATACACAGGAAAAAAGAATTATGCGACGCAAGACTACAAGTTCACAGGTGAAAAGGTCAAATGCTGACCACTGTAGATGTAAATTCCAGATGTAATTCGCTTGGCGTTATCTTGCATTATTGTCCATATTAACCTCGGCTTGTGTGATGTGACATGTGGGGGTTTCAGTACTCGAGGTGTTAACTGGGGTTCACGAGTCACCGTCCGGTCACACTTCCGCTGCCAAAAACAACTTCACTGGTCTCACAATTCGATTCGATTATCAATGCCTCAGTTGCATTCCATGCTTTTTTGTACATTACTCCACATTACGAGAGTTAAGGCCTTCTTCACCTGGACGTCCGAAAGAAGCGTTTTTCATGGTAACACCAGCTGAACTGAACACCATTGTTTTTTCTGCACATTGAATCAAATCAAAGTGTCCACACAAGCACACAAGTGTTCAGCGCCAGCGTTCGGTTGGCTACACGTTCGTATGGCGTCAAATAAAAAGATGCATGCAACAAGCAAATGCCAGTGAAACGTCAAACAAGTGCAGCAAAAACGTGCATGGCATTCATAATATGGCTCATAATGCGTTCATTTCGAACGGTGGTGTGGATGCGGCGGCGCTGTACTCAGATCAGGCCGCCATAGTCACTACTGCCATTACTTTTTAACTAGAATTTCTATAATCACTTAGCGACGTCATTACGACATGATCAATTATGTCCGTCACTGCATCCATGCTGAATCATCCATGTGTGCGTCGCGATGCATCGATTATGATATTGGTTTCAGCACCCCTATTCAGCCCGCTTACCTCCCTCCACACACAATTTCATTAAAAAAATCTCCCCGATTCAGGGATCACTGGCTCCAATGCCCCTGTTGGCTAAGCAGAAAATATGAGCTTTTTTCTCTTCTGGCCCACGTTGCATTGCATGCGGCACAGTGGAGAAATGGCAATAACAATAACAAAAGCTAATATGACGGAGAGCGGTAAAGGCCGTTCTTCTGGAATCCCCTCCCCCCCACACCGGCTTGGAGATGCAGCTTCTAATAGCAAAGACCTCCATCACCTACCAGATCACAATCAATACTGCCAATCGGTGCACATCCTGTGTCAATTAAGCGTCAATACCTGTTCATTAACATCCTGCTAGATTTAGCGACAAACGATTGGTTATACAGAAGGGTCAAATCAATATGTTACAGGAAAACTTTGTTGAATAGAGTCCTCTAAATATTAATGGCATTTGTAGCCACCGTTTACTGGTGCTGTATGGATCATCTCAGTAATTAGTCATATTGATTATGTACTCAACTAAGGTCTTGACAAAAATAATATGTGATGTAGGGCTTGACCTACACTATACATGATTTACCAGCCAATCACATATCAGAATAAAAACACCTATTTTTTTAGGTCTGTTTGGTTGGTGGATAGAGTTTCCCAGATGACAGAGAACATATTTGACAATGTCCACATATGGCTTGATTATAGAAACCAGGGATAAACAGAGAAGGGGCAGGAGACAGTGTTGCCAGATTGGGCACTTTTGAACGTGACATTTTGCATGTCGAGAATAGGTTCAGAGGAACCTTGTAGTTGCATCAGATTAATACTTATCAGAAAATTTAATCTTCTGGGTGTCAGAAACAAACATAGGGATGTCACTTTACAGTCACTTTACAGCTGAAATACAGTATGTGATGTAAAATTAGCAAATGCCTCATGTCTATGACAGCGCAACACAAATTGCAACCATTGTCTGCAATGTTACAAATGAACTAGATGATCTTGCAATTGCGCATTCGGATGAAAAACATGGCTGATTCTGATGGTGCACCCCCAGATTTGACTGATGCAACACATCAGAAATGGGGTCCACCCATGCAAAAAGTGATCTACACATGAAAACGAGTACCAAGCCAGGCAGCAAATCAATCAATACGTAAATTGAATAATGATATTGAGAACTTGGGAATGACTGAGTGCTTCCACCCCCCTGAGCAGGAACACACACACACACACACACACACAAAGACGTATGTGAACTTCCTCACGTGTGCTACGTACTGTACCCATGCTAATCAATCAAAAAAATAAAAAAATAAAAAGAACTGCTCCGGCTGCAGCACTTCAAAATCTCCCAGCAAAAAAAAAAGATTAATGCCAGGTAGCTGCACAGCCCATCCCGGTGTTCACTCCAGAAGATTTTTGCCTCGACGTTATTTCCACAGTCCTGCTTGGTGCATCAGCGTGTCCTCTTCTCAGTGTTCTTCATTTATCTCTTCACCCCAGTGAAAATTCCATTTCTTCTCATTCCAATCCTAGCACACAATTCTTCAACTTTCATGACAAATGTAATCACAAGTTGACTAACTTCCATTATGCTGGTATAACTATGCAGACAATGGAACACAACACACGGCTTTGGCCTTCATTTATTTTTGAGCTCATTTATCTCGAAGATGTGTGATTGTGATAATTTGATAAAAATATGATGATGATATTCGGAAACCTGCGCAGCTGCTGAATCATAATGAAACTTCTTTTTCCAGGTTTTCCCAATAGCGATTTTGCGGGAAATAAAAAAAGGCGTGTAGTGATTATTGTCCAGCTCCATTCGTCACAATGCCATGAAATTATCATGGAGGGAACCCTCCAGCACTATGCCTTTAATTTGAGGAATAATCAGCGTCCTCACAAAGGGACACAATTTCGCTGGACAACAGGTAGGCAAACACTGCCGGGCGTCTGGCAGATAATGGGCCACGGCGACTTCACTCAATTCAACCCGAGTCGGAACCAAAACCTGCGTCCATTACAGCCCCACACGTGAAATCGCAGCTCTGCGCCGTTTTCCGTTTCAGAAAACCGTCCGGAGTGGCAGTGATGCCCACTGGACGAAGCCACGCGTCCCTTCATACGGAAGGACTGGAAGACGAACATCATGCCAAATCCATCAGTGGTGCCGGAGGTCCACACATATTTCCTATGTAATGGGGTCTATATTGTTTAAAAAATATATTTTTTTGCCCTATAACTACAAAATTAGCATTAAATCCATTTTCTTCCGGAGCACAAAGGCTCAGCAAGGTCGCCGTTCGTCGACTCATTTCCATCACATTAAGCTCCGGCAGATTCATGAGACAGTCCTTTAGAAGTCGCTCTTTCATTGCTAAATGTAGAAAATGAAATGAGGTCAAAGTGCGGCACGACGTCGGGACGAATCGCCGTTCGCTGCGGTTGAAGCTGGAACGACACGAGGGATGAAATGTCTTCCGGTAGCAGCCAGGACGAACATTAATTAACACTGGAGACGGGGTGAGAACGTTCCCTCCCAGGTTTTATAGGCTGTCTATTGTAGAAATATTTTAATGAATTTAGGTTCTTATTCAGTTTAGAATCCTCATTCAGTTTTCAATTATGGCTACATTTCTATTCAGGTATTGCAGAACTCATAAACAGCTGCTCATAAACATTATTTACTGTTCATAAGAATTTTTACAAATGATGTTAAAAAAAATTGTGTCCTCTGTATTTAACCATCACCCTTGGTGAGCAGTGGGCTTCAAACCGGCAACCTTCTAGGCCACCACTGCCCCACAACTGATTTTTCATGGATGAGAAACAGTAATCTATTATATTTACATCCAGAGCGACTTACAATCAGTAGTTACAGGGACAGTCCCCCCCTGGAGCAATTTAGGATTAAGTGTCTTGCTCAGGGACACAATGGTGTAGTAGGTTGGATTTGAACCTGGGTCTTCTGGTTTATAGGCGAGCGTGTTACCCACTATTCTACTACCACCATATTATATTAGAGTACCAGTTGAAAGTTCTGAGTTTGCCATGATGACAGCATTTCACTCTCTCCGCTCTTCTCCACCACCTTCAGTTGGACAGTGGAGACGGTCTCTAACAGTCCTGAAAGAGTTCCTATGTTGGTCTTCTCATGATGAAAGGGGTGTGCACAGCAACAATGAAGAGAGGCACAGCCTCCACAGAGGAGGTGTGAACATTTAAAGGCAAATTTAGGAGAATCCAATGGGAATATCCCATCATTCACAAACTTGGCTCTACACAATCCACCCAAAATTTAACCCAACATTATGAACCAGGGCAGTTAGTGTTTTACCCATCTTGTTTTCCAAGACCCCTTACGGTGACAGAACTGGTGCAATCTAAATGTCTCTGTTCTTTGTAATGCCTGTAATGGAGCCTGTAGGGGTCAGCAGACTGAAATATCCTGGAATGTGGAAGCAAAGAGATACACAGCTGTCAATCATTGTGACTACAATGTAGTTCTCAAACTCCAAAAACTTGCAATTGAAATTGTTCACGCAGGAGAAATTAGGAATATTATTTATTACAGACTGCCATCCACCGTCAATCATCTCAGAGACGCTCAGCCAGAACCACTAGAAGCGCCATGAGTCCCACAGTTCAACTTTTGACCACCAGATATCGTGAAAAAAGTGCCGAACGGCCTCACCCAGGTTAGACCTCCTTGCCGAGCTCTGACTGGGGGGAAGAAGTCAGGCGGGCAGCGAGAACGCCGCTTCATTAGTATTCCACCAGCAGGCGCCCAAGTTGGAAAAAAAATCCAATAGACGAGAACAGAGCCCCTAGTGTTTCTGTCAAGTTTTCGTCTGCCAGCCCCCTGCCACAAATACTTGGGCTGCCAGCATCTGGATCTTTGAAGATAACACAGTTATTAATAAACAAACAGACCTATTATTGGGAGGCAGGCGGGGAAAGTGAGGAGGGGCGAGGACTGACGGGATTAGGGTCAAGGCGCCGGTGATCCCATTGAAGTAAAAATTGATGAGCTGCTGCCCCCTCAAAGCCAGTCGGGACACCGATGCCGCGGCCGACCCTCCCAAAATTTGTGCCGGGCCGGCGCCGGAGATAAAGCCCTCGACAGGAAAGGAATAAACCCGTCAGACGGCCACCGGCGAGCTGACAGCGCCACGATCGCTGATGGAGCCGTCTATTGTCCCGGCAGTGTGCTGAACACGCTCCAGTACGTTCGGGCGGGGGGGACCGCGTGAAAAATATCCAGCCAATTACGGGCCAGCCGGCTCCCAGCATGCCGGCGCAGTGTGATACCGAAGAGATACGGTGCTACCACTCTCTCCTGACTTTTTTCCCCATAGGGGAGATATTTCAATATTTAATGCCCCAGCTGCAGCAGTCTGCTGCGGTTACACACACCCCGTAGGTGCACAGGGACTGAGCACCGGTATAACGGAGCGCTTGAATAATTCACCGCCACACGATATTTATATATATAAAAAATGGTAAAAAAAAGAAAAAAATCATAAAAACAGTGAATGAAAGTTTGCCATACCTCTGGTCATTACGATGCCTGCCAGGGCTTTGTGACGCGCATGCAGGGGGGAGGAGCATCCAGCCAGCTCCAGGTATTTCTCCCTCACCAACTGGAATATTGCATCAGCAAAATCCTGCAAGACACAAGCAGAACGAAATCTGCACCAACAGAATAAAAAAGCATTCATTTCTTAATAAACTCTCAAAAATAACACACAATAAACATCCATTTCGAGCATAAGACCATCACACATGCATACATACACACATAAATAGTATATAGCAAATCAAAATTTCAGAAAATACTTAAACCCATATACAAAAAAGGATTCTACCAAACTTTTAGGAGAAGTTCCAGGCGATCCATACATTGATGTCATGATCCGGACCGGCAGGGGTTGACTCCGGATCCGGAGTTCGGACCGGAGTTTCATGTTTGTCCTGTGTAATGTTCCCTGATCGTGTTCATCTGCTGTCTATTTATATAATTGTATAAAACTATCCTGTTCGTGTCTGTTCGCCGTCGGGTCATTGTGCGTGTAGATGTTCCCCTGTCTTGTGAAATCTGTATTAAACCCCTGTCCTGTGATCATGCGAATGCGTCCTCCTTCATGCCATGTCCAGCCCACCCGTGACAATTGACTTAATCTGCAAAGCAAAGTATGCATGATGTGTATATTAATAATTAAGATCATATTTTTTTTCATAAGTGAATTTGTTAGAACGTCTGGATAGAAAAGTAAAAATGATGTGCAATTTAAAATAATATAATGTTATTTTAATGTATAAGTAACAAGTAAACAAGAACCAGAATTATTCAGTTTGAACCAGATAATGCAAATGGACTGAACACAATTCACTTCCTGCATTTGGCTTATCAAATGTCAGCAAAGTTTTCTTTTTTTATTGCCTTCGCTAACATATGAAGCACACCAACCAAAAACATTAACCCTGATAAAATAAAAAGACATTAAAAATGTCTACGGCCATGGTTACATTTGTGGAGTTAACGTTTTTGAGGACAACAGTGCCACAGAGTGTAATTTGTGCACATACCAGTCACATGGATTATTTTGCTACCATGGTTCCTGTCAAGGGTTGGATATGTTAGGAAGATGACATGCTCTCAGGACCTGAGTGACTTTAACAAGGACCAGACTGTAATGTTAGATAACTGGGCATTGTGGGATGACCCCTGTATGCAGTGATTATTAGCAACCATAACAGGTCGCAAAATTCTCCAAAGCATCTGTAGGGGTGGTAGTGGCCTAGCAGGTAACATACTCGCCTAAGACCCAGGTTCAAACCCCACTTACTGCCATTGTGTCCCTGAGCAAGACACTTAACCCCGAGTGTCTCCAAGGGGGACTGTCCCTGTAACTACTGATTGTAAGTCGCTCTGGATAAGGGCGTCTGGCAAATGCTCTAAATGTAAATGGATGTGCTGGAAAAGCAAGTCCGATCCATGGAGGCACCACATCACAACTTAAAGGACCTGCTGGTAATGCTCCAATACCTGATCATACAGGACACCAGATTACTTCAGAAATGTTACAATGTAACTAATTCCATTTGGTTCCTTTTGTAAATTATGCATGAACATTCTTAACTGTTAACCATTTTGAAATTATATATCATTATAATTCATAAATGTAATAAAGATAATATAATAACAGCCACTAGAAGTTCAGATTTAATAATATAATAATATCATTAATATAATACAGTTATGAAGTCATTTTTATAAAATCAACAACACGCAAAAACCTTGAATAAATTGATAAAGTTTTTTTTTTGAGTGAAGTGATTGTCATTGTGATACACAGCAGCAGAGCACACAGTGACACAGTGCAATGTGTCCTCTGCATTTAACCAATCACCCTTTGTGAGCAGCCATGACAGGCGCCCGGGGAGCAGTGCGTGGGGGCGGTGCTTTGCTCATTGGCACCTCAGTGGTACAGACAACCTCCTGATTATGGGGCCACTTCCTTAACCAGGTCTGGACCAGGACCAGACTGGGTTTATGGTTGGTTCGTGGTCTTCTGTATTAACCACTGGGCACCACCACATTATGCTTTTAGAAACTATTCCTGATTATTTCCAAAAATGTAGACCTATTGTCACAGGGGGAATACGATGACGTAGTTGCAGACATACTTTCGGCGTGGGGATAAGCCGTCGTACCGGTAGAGGACGCTGGGCGAGCGGGGCAGGAGGACCGGGGGCGCCTGGCCGGCGAGGAATGAGGAAGTAATGGACGCGCTGCAACGCAGCGGGGAGTCAGTTCGTGATCTTTGGGAAGGACCGGGGCAGAGGAGAACCGGAAGACGGCGGGTTTCAGGATGGTTCGGTATCTTTGGGAGGACGGGAGTAGGTCTTGGGCGGCAGAAAGGTAGGGGAGCATGGAATCCCGTCTTAGCCGAGGGGTCAGGTAGGTTCAAGGTCAGGGGCAGGAAGAGGTTGGAGTCAGGAAGTTTCGGTCGGGGTTCCTTTCGTGGTTTCCAGGGGATCAGGCAATTCTCGAAGTCGTGGGCAGGCGAAGGTCGTATTACGGGAATCTCAATTATCGTAGGTTGTGGGTGAGAGAGCTAGCGTCTCTGGCGAGTAAACTCATACAACTCATTTAACTCATACAAAGAGCGGCCCTGTCTCCTTGGTGTTACCTCCCTTTTATACTTGCCACCGCCCGCTTCCATTTCCTCTTCCGGGTCATCGTCTCCCAGGCTGGTGAGGTGCCCTCTAGCGGGCTGGAGGCGCGTTGGCCATGACACCTATAGTTATGACATGCTATTTCTGTTCAGTTTGATAAATTTCTCTATTGATATCGATTCAATTATAGATACATAATTAAAATGTTTCATATTTACTGCCAACAATAAGCAACAGTTACAGTCAAAACACACTTAGTAGCATGCAGGCATTTTTTACTACCACCTTCCTTGCGGTGTCACGTGAGCCGGGCCACCGGACGTCAGCAAAGATCAGAGCACTTGTTGCTCTGGCACTCAACAACAAGTTACATCTTCTCACTCAGAGAGTGTGGAACTTTTTTGCACGGTAACTGTATGGATAATAAGTAGCCCAACGATATGGAATAGTGGCTTTGCACCATAAAACACAATAATTAGCGCTCAGAAAGAAAACCAAGTACAGTTCTAAAATAAATCCAAAGCAGAAAGGCGGGAAAACGAAGCCAAGCATGGATGACAGCAGAAGCTGAATGGCTTGCAGGTGATTTACAGGTCTGCTGTGATCTGGGATCCAACGAACAGATGGCGCCGCTAAGACGACGTTTCCAGACGGTGCAGAAGTTTGTCATAATTGAAGAGGTGGAACCACAATTGCCGATTTAATGCCATAATGCGGCTTTCGCACATTTCACGGGCCCTCATTTATTCCCGTCAAAATGTTGGTCATCATTTCCAGAAAATAGATAATTAGAACCAAATATGGAGAGCTGACCCCACTCTCGCTAATGAAACGATCTGTTCGGCACTATCGGGGAAAAGCGCCATCTGTGCCCAGCACACACTGCAGCACTGCGACGCATCTGCACATCCTGCCCGGCCGAGAGGCGCCCTGGCCACAGTCCCCGCCGTCACAGCCGCGGTCCCCCTCCAATCCCACCCATACCGTTTAACAGCTGCTACCAACCCAGCGCACGCTGGATTTACACAGCCACGCACTTCGCGACGATTAGCACTCGCGTGCTGCCATCGTCACTCGCCAACGGCTGATTATTAAGCACCGAGGGTACCGGTGACGGCGCCCGTACACACCAGCTGGCCCTCGGTGGTGGTGGGGCCTGCGATAACTCCGCAAGTTCACAAGGCGAGCTTTAAAGAGGCCATTATGGAGCATATTGGTGTTTACAGCCCCGGTGGAGCTGTGAAGCGCTTCTCTCTCCAGGCCGCCCGACGGAACGAGGATATGCGAGGTTCGGCGCGGCGGGAAAACCCCGAGTGCGGTGATAAAAGGACAATCATTGCCGCCCTCCAGAGATGCCCTTTAGGCGAACAGAAACAAATCAGCATGTAACGAAGCTGCATTGTGCATTCGCCAGCCCGACTTAAATTACTTTGATAATAGCAAAAATATTTAAAAATGATTAATATGACCAACATGCACCGATGACATCATCAGATGCTCTTATTAAGGCTCAATCATCCGGGTGCACCACTGCTCATGGACATCATGATGCAAAGTACATTACAAACCTTGTATGCAGTCCCTTTTCTTTCTCATTCATTAGGACTCAGAAGAAATGAGACAAGACTGACGGGCAGTGGTGGCCTGGCGGGTTAAGGAAGTGGCCCCGTAATCAGAAGGTTGCCGGTTCGAATCCCGATCCACTGAGGTGCACCGTCCCCGTTTGCCGATCATGGCTGCCCACTGCTCACCAAGGGGGATGGTTAAATGCAGAGGACACATTTCCCTGTGCCACCGTGTGCTGTGCTGCAGTGTCTCACAATCACTTCACTTTCACTTATTTCTGCTTCCCAGACAAGCTGCCTTGATTGAACAGGACTGTCTGTAAGGATTTTTTTTTTTAAATGTCTCTTGGCTGTAATTAAACACCAAGTCCAAAGTCACCTTAATAAAATCATCTTTATTGGTGACATTAAGAAGATTAAGGAGGACGGCAAACATTGCGGCTGTTTGCTCAGTGTTTGGGGATGGTCAGCCTTTTGGACATGAGCCCAGGTCTGCTGTCAATGGGGCTAAACTGCTACATTATTGTCTGTAGGGGGCTATGAAGTTATGATTCTGGCCAAACTTAATGTTGCTGGATTATTTTTTTGGAATGTTACTATGTTGAACCTCTTCAATACAATTTATTGCCTTGTTTTAATCGGAATAGTTCGAATATGCAGAAATAGCACTGTCATGACCCGGACCGGCAGGGGTTACTCCGGATCCGGAGTTCGGACCGGAGTTTCATGTTCGTCCTGTGTAATGCTCCATGATCGTGTTCACCTGGTGTATATTTATATAATTGTATAAAACTATCCTGTTCGTGTCTGTTCGCAGTCGGGTCATTGTGCGTGTTTATGTTCCCTTGTCTCGTGTAGTCTGTATTAAACCCCTGTCGTGTGAAATCGCCTGAATGCGTCCTCCTTCATCGCCATGTCCAGCCCACCTGTGACAAGCACAGATCCAAGTCAAAAGTTTTTCAGAAGATTTTAGCGAATAGAGCCTCTTTAAATCTCGTTCTGTTAATGTTTTTAATGTTGTGATCCATGAGTGCATTTGAGTTCACAAAATGGCTTGTTATATTTTGCAAATTTTGCCACCACTTGAGAAAATTGCAGCCAATTGGCAATTATTGGTTGACTTCTGCAAAAACGTAGCTATACCTGTATACTTTGAATCCCTATCCATTGAAGTCGGAAGCAGAGCTACATGGGAGTCGTAATTGGTTTCTCATTAGCGCCCTAGAAGCTCTTTCCCACGACAAGCCTTTCCTGAAGTTCCACATACATTTTCTCAGTGTGACCACCAGCAGTAATGGTGCAGATTTACCTGACCTGAATGGCGAGAAGAGGGTAGCCAATTTTTATCAGATTGCTGTCCCTCGACTTTCCATATTCACAGCAAATGGATGCTTGCCAAGCTGTGGCATTCACAGTTGTGAATTAGCTGGAAACGCTTGCGGTGAAAACATCCTGCTGACTTCAAAAGGCACCACGTGATTTTTTTAGAGGCGGTTTCCACGTATTCATGGCAATCAGGGACCGCCAGGCATTAGCCGCCGTCAGGTAGCGAAAATGTGATGGTGTGATGGCGCCTACCATCATGGCTGAATGCAAGGCAAGAACCAAGCCAGAACGCGGTGCTGTTGACCTCATGAAGACCTGTTGAGGATGAAGAACAAGAGAAACTTGCACGGCGCACAACAATAACAAGGTCATTATCATTTGCAGAGGAACGCCAGCCGTTTCCTATTAAAAAAAGCGCCTCATCATGTCTGATTACTTCCCCACTGTCGTCGCTTTCATTGAGCGCTATTTTGATGAGGTGTTACACCAGAACGAATGAATTCTCTATCTATTAGCGGAGAAAAAAAAAAAAAAACACGGGATGAGATACAGCGGCGCGATAAATAAATAACGGCCCGCCTTGGCGGGTAATGTGGAATGTCACCGCCAGCTCCGCGGAGCCTCGCTCGCCCCTCAGAAGTCAATATTGTGCCAGCAACACAAATGTCAACAGGGAAATTTTCTCCACTGATCCCTGACCTAGAAGTCTCTTCCCCCCAGGGACGAGCAGCCGTTGGTGGGGGACGCTGCCGACTTTAAACTGCTGCATAATTTGCTCAGAACGGGACTGGGCACAGCTGCGTGATGCAGAGTAATGTGACATTTCTGTGCAACACGAGGCAGGTGCGTTCTGACCCAGTTACCCAGCAGTTACCCATATTATGCATATTAATAGTGCATTTCAAATGGAACGATGTTGGACGCTGGTCCCAAAGTTGTTGGGTACTCTGCACGTTAAATCAATGTCCAAAGTTCAATTTGAAATAACGTGAGAATAACAATGTGACTCTCTGAAGTATTTTCCACATCCAAAGGTGGATGTTGATCCATAATGGAGTTCATTCCGATTTGATTTTTTTATGGATCACCTCTCCATACACTGAAGCAGCTTAGGCAGCATTGCATTGTGGGATATCTACTTATGGCTATAATTATATTAAAAGATTTCTGGACAGGTGCTGACTGCTTGGCTAATTACATGGATGAATAGAACACATGACATCCAAGCCAAACTGGCCCAGCATGTAACTGGCCCAGATTTGAACAGCCCCTGCTGGGCCCCATTAGGATTGGGCCATGTGGGGACCTGTAGTGTGACCTCCACTCTTCCGTCTGCCACGTTTGGGTGCTCTGTACTCCTCATGTAGTCTTTGTTTAGTGTAATAGGTTTTCGTGGTTCTCCACAAGTCCCTTGTAATGTTCTGTGTTTTTGCCACAGCTCTCAGTGGACAATCTGGTCTTGTTTCCGGGATTTCCCAGTTTCTCTCTGTGTGGAAATAAACAAGTCATGTGTGCTTTCAGTATCCAGACCTCCAACTGGGACCGGAAGCATAAGAAGCTCAAGCTCACGTCCCTTTTTAATAAACTCCTTTATGAGAATTTTCACATGAACATGCCTAAATAAATGTAGGTTGTGAAGGTATTGTCAAATGAAGAAGAAATTCTAGATAGAGCTGCTGAACAGTTAGGTCATACATCTTATTGAAAATTTCATAAACGTACATAAAACGGAAGACAGACTGGATGAATTTGACAGCGTATACTGTATAAATTACGGGCCAAGCAGTAATGAAAACGATGATATTTTATGACATCCCCGCCATCTGTCTTTTTAGATTTCAACTGTTCCCCTTTACCAGTTAATTACGGCGCAGGGAAGGATCCGATCTAATGACTGGGTTCCATTCCCTCAATTCCGCCTTTAAAAGAAATACTAGCAGCGAAGGGGTTAATGCATACAATTAACTCTGCTCGCTGGGAGGGGGTGGCGGCATACATTTTTCAACAAGGACGTCCCATGAAGGTGCCGCAGCACTCCGCAATCTCCAGCTTGAGAGAATCCAATCGTGCGACTGCGTGTGCAAAGGCCATCATCCCCCACCCCCCCGCTCCTTTCTTCCCCTCTAAACCCCTGGCACCTTATCAGGCCCCAGCAGAGCAGCAATGGTGGCATAAAAACTGGGCCATGTCTTATATTTCTTCGTAGAGGTATTTAACAATTCATTATGCAAGTTTTAATAGTGTCTTGCTGGACTGTATCTTCTCCCCTTCGCCTCCCGCCGCCGAGTGCGGGGCTTTTGAAAGTCGATATCAATTCATTTCACCCACACCTTGCCTCGGGAGCGTTTTTCAGATCCTCCTCCCTTTGTTTGTTCCGTGTAGCCTGCGCCATTCGACACCTTTTCACTCCGCGACACATCCAGATGCCGCTTCCCCACGCTGCCGCCGCCCTTCTTTACGCCGCTCGGCTGACAGACGAACTGTGTGCGGAATTCTCTTTTGAAAGTGCAACACAACGCCGCCTCGAACCACGTCCAACCTTTCTTCCTCCCTCCCTCCCTCCCTCCCTCCCTCCCCCCGCCCCGAAGTCCAGATGGCCCTGCAGTCGGCAGAGCAGATTTCCGCCCCATGATGCTTTTAGCTCCATCAGCAGGGTGTTGTCACTCAGAGCAGCCGGGCTGTGCCCCTGTAATAAAACAGGCGCCCCCTTTTCACAACCAGCCACTCGCCCGGCACAGACGGGTAAAAAAAAAAAATAAAAATGGTTATGGGGGACGAAAGGGAAGTAGGTTAGGTGTTTGACGGCTGTCCTTTTGGCTCGGTCTTTCTACGCATGAGGGGACAGCTGGGTCACACCGCCTGAGCTACCATCGGCTCACCTGCATGGATACGCTGACCTTGGCACTAGTACACCCCAGGTAACAGCGTGGCGAGTGCAGGGGACGCCCGGAAACTCATTTTGAGCTAATTCTGCATGTGGCCCTCATTAGTCCCTCTCATGAGGCCCACTGTTCAAACGGCTGAGCCATTCGTCCCCATACAACCCCCCTGTTTCTGCTGTTTCTACACACCTCCGCAAAACTCCTCAAGTGAGCAAAAGCAACTGAGGTTTGGTTGCAATGTTCAGTAATTAGGGCTGGGTGACTTGATGTTGGAGTAGGCCATAAAAGGTTCCGTTGGTTCAGAAAGGACACCATGGCGGACTGACGACTTCCATTGCTGCTCTTTATTTTAATAAAAGCAATAAAACACTTTTCTGAGTTTACATTTTTTTATTGCATTCTTTCAATTGCTCTGAGAAAGTATTTTTTATCGAATGCTATCTCATTATTTTGCTACTGACATTATGTTCGCACTTGAACTTTATTTTCTAATTTTGAGTTTAAGAGCTATAAACAATAAAAAACATTGGAATCTTAAGAAATTAATGTTTTTTAATTCTGATATTTAAATTACAATTGCTGTTTCTTAATCAAAAAGAAATATATCAAGAATTCAATCGAATCAAACCAATTATTAAAAATTTTAATTATTTATCAGTGCATCGTAAAAATAATCACCAGATCAAACGTTTAAAAAACAATCATTTTGCCCAGTCCTACTAATAAGACTTAAAAAGGTCATCCATACAGTCATCTCTTCTAGCAGTCTGTACATAGGAGTGCACAACGTCCACAACGCCACCCGTACGTACTTCTTTGACCTGGTTTCCTGTACATTTTAGAATAGATACCAAGATTTTACAGTTTGAGTAAAATCTGTAAATGGATTAGCCCCTCCATACCTGAGGGATCGTTTAACCATCCATGGCCCCTCTAGACCACTAAGATCTACTCCTCACCGTTCCTAGGTTCTAGGTTTGCAGTTGCGGCACCCAGACGGTGGAAGAAACTGCCTTTGCAGGTCTTCGTCATGTTTAAAACCAGGTTGAAAACTATTTTTTTCTACATGGGCTTTTAACTCTGTTTGACCATGTTAAATGTTGAATTATTTCCGGCAAATGTTTATTGTACAGTCCTTTGGTCAACTTTGGTTGCTCAATTATTAAATTTGACTTGATTTGATTAATGTGGCTAAACATCAGTGCAGTTAGAATGACACAACATATAGGTATGCATTTAATATAACAAAATATGAAGCTGCTGCCTCCAATATATTCCACTGGAACACGCCCATGTCACATGTTGAAATAAAAATGACACAGGAGAAATATTCCAGTTTTTACAATTTTAATTTTAAGAAAAAAATTTAAGAAAGGAAACTTATTCCGAAAAATAGCTGTAATGGAAACCCTCAAAAATGAGCGCCACCACCCCGACTGTCTCCGATTAGTCGCACGGAGACGCACAAGCCGACAAGGACTGCGGGTGACAAGGACGGCAGCCTGAGAGCTGGTGACGTTGTCAAGCTCTGGAAGATGCTTCTTAAGGAGTCGCTGACAGCTTACAGTCTGCATTACAAAACACGGAACTAAAATGCGGACAGTCATCGGCGAGATGCTGAGCACAAAGGTTCCCTTACAGCGCCTGGCGATTTCACATGGAGTCGCGACGGCGAATATCACATCAAGTCCCTGCAACAGAAATCGCATCTGAAAAGACAATGCTGTCAGTGCAAAATGTTACTCTGCACATCCAAACAAGTGAGACACCGGAATTTACCTACATTCACCATGCCATCGACCACATTGCATTTACAGCATTTAGCAGATGCTCTAATCCAGAGTAGTTTACATAGTAAGCCGGTGGAGGTAACGCAACAGTGGAGAGTTGTGGGAGAATTTGGTACGGTTGAAAACAAGTCGTGCTGCAGCGTTCTGGCTCAGCTGGAGAGGTCGAGAAGCACCAAGAGGAAGACCAGCCAGAAGTCAATTACAGTTGTAACCCCACACTGCTAATTCAATATTTGATATCAGTGTGATGCAGTGCACGCCCCTCTGAAAAGCACCACAAAACAGAGCTGTGTTGGGATCAACCTACAGACATCCAAGATACAACTGAATGAACAGTAGTGTAAAGCAGCAGCTCCTGGACCATTCGGGATCAATTTCTAGCATTTTATGGAGTCGGGTTGGGTTGAGCTCATGGGGGAAATTATCGGTCAGCAAACATGAACTTCTGGTCTATAGTACCTATCCTTTACGTATGATTCGCTGCTTGTGAAATCGTTTCTGTGATTGTCAAAAGTTTTGTTTTACTGGATGTCCTTTTTTTAATGAAATGTTCATTTGATTTACAAGTCTCTGGATTTACAAGTAGGGTCTATATGTTGGGTGTTTAATTAAAATTACAGCCATATTGATCAGTACAAAAAATGGAATATGGAATAATAATCCCTGGTGATGTCAATGCTGCTGTGAGACATTGTGTGGCATGAGTTGAAGTTCCCACAGGTTTGTTGACTTGGAATAAGCTAGAGAATATGTGTAGAAGTGATGGGGCATCACTGGACAAATCTGCTGCAGCTGCTGCTGCGGCTGCAGGGAGCGATAACTGCATTCGGCAGTCCAACATGTTTGTCTGGATAAACAGATGTTGTTTGGCCATGCTGGAAAGTGGGGGGCGCTGCCGACCCCTTCATGCCCGGCCTGTTCCATCTGAACAAACAGAGCCAGAGCTCCATCTAAAAATCGGATTGCAGTTCAAACAGCGCTTGCGAAATCCGCAATGGTGATATGGCAGCGATATGGCCCTCGAATGCTCGGCAGTGCTCGAGCTGTCCTCCAGCTTGTAAAGATCGGCAAGACAAAGGGTTAAAAGGGGAAACCGACCTGGTGATTAACCTCTGTGTCTAGATAAAATAAAACGAGAAAAAGATAGCGCCGGCGGCGGTGTAAAACAGGCCATCAACAGCTTTATACATAATGCATCAAACAAGACGGGAAAAAAACGAGTGCGTCAAGCGAGTAGCACGACCTGCTCCTGACAACGCAGGGGGGGGGAGACGGAAAACAAAGGGAGATCTTGGCCTACTGTAGGCCATCCATCAGCAGGCCGTGGCCGGGGAAGAGGACAAATCGCTACTGATAACTCACGTCCTGTCAAACAGGCTCTTAGCGCGGTTACAAATAACCCCGCAAGGCTGCAGGGCATCATGGGAAAAAATACTGCATGTACGCAAACTCAAACGTTAAATCGGACCCCAGCAATAACAAGCAGTGGAGTTAAGAGCATGCTGTGTGTGCATTGTTCTGGGTTCATACTACTGAATAATCAGTAGTGCTGTTTTCGTCAACGAAATGTTTTTATCAATAAATTGGGCTAAAATAAGACTAAAATACTGAATCTTGACTAGACTAAAATGAGTCTGGACGTGACTTAGACTAATAAAAAGTTCAATGACAGCTTGATGCAAAGACTAGGCCAAAACTAAAATTAAGACAGGCCGCCAAAAACAACTATAATGATCAGTGAATTTGCACACCACACAACCTTTGACCCCTGACTGTAGTGTTAGGCGTCCAGAAATAACGTTTGGTTATTAAAGTTGTCTCGCCCGCCTTTTTAACAATGATCTTGTGCTCCCATTGGCTACTGCTGATGCCAGATATCTGGTTGCAGTCGCACGCTCCGCATCGGGGACTGACACAATTAGTCAGGTGGGGAAAAAGACGGCTCTGGCTGGTGGATGGAACCGTGGGGCGCATTGTTCCACGTAGCGATTGGGCGGGAAAAAAGGACACGGTCATCTCTTCACTCCAAAAATGGACGTAAAAAAAAAAAAACCCAGCTGAGCTTCAGCTCCATCCTCCAACACATACGGTGCCGTAATTCCACGCAGGCTTTCATGTGCTCAGCAAAAGGAAGCGTTAAAAAGCGGCAGACCTGTGAAGTCTGATGGCCGCTGTCCTGATGCCAAAGTGAAGTCATCTCTGCTGCTACTGAAGATATCAGTCGCGAGCACGGGGCCGGCTGTGTCTCCGTCAGTCGGGGGGACTTCAAACCCTCTTTGAGCACGAGCTTGAAGGCGGCTGCCGGGGACCGGACACGTATGGAGCTTAAGATGCAGAACGTTCCTCACACTCTGCCTATTTGGTATGGTCCAGTACAACTAATGCGGGTGATTCTTCAACTGGCAGCACAATTACACGAACTTAATGTTAAAATTTTTATGTTATTTTATGAATCCAACATTGATAGACAAAGCAGTGGGGTAGTGGTGGCCCTGTAATCAGAAGGTCACTGGTTCAAATCCCGAGCTGCCTAGGCGCCACTGAGCAAAGCACCGTCCCCACACACTGCTCCCCAAGGGTGGTGGGTTAATAAATGTTTCTTACTCCATTTATTATTCAGATAATTTTCTCTACAAATGGAATGTCATTATGTAGCCTCGGTATTTTACATGATATGCATGAAACCTTTATTTTAAATGTAACATCCAGGTAAGCAACAATTAAATGGAGTGATTTATTCAAACAGCAAGTCGCCGAACAAGCGGCTCTAGCCCTGCAACGCAAAGTCAGCCATATGATTCCTCATCACCTCTCATCACCACGCATAAGCACCTACAGTGTGTGTGCTGTGACAGTAATAACCAGAAGGTGTCTATATGAGTAAGCTGTATGAATCTTACCAGCATCATGTGAATAAAGTGTAGAAAATGAAGTTGTTTAGTGGAGCGGCGTCCTGTCCACTGCTGACTGAGTGTGGCGTGGAGGCCTTTGCCTTGTCTACTGATCCAAGCTTTCCTTAAGCCCTCTGGCGAGCCATATTTCATGAAATATTGATATGGTTCCACTAGACTGCCGCACCTGACATTTGATTCATGGCTTAAGGTGCCCCACCGCCCAAAAAAAAAAAAAAAAATCCCACCCCCCCCCCATTCTGAGCAGTCAACGAGGGATCAAGGGAAAATGTCAGGTTTGCGTTGTTTGGACGGCAGAGCCATGCATGTCAGAGGTTGGCTGAAATAACGCAGCGCCTGTAAACTTGCCGAGCTGAAGGTCGTTGGCTGCGTGAAGGACACGGATGGTTCTGCTCTCGGCGCGCGCGGCAACGGTTACACCGCCGCCATTCTGGGAGAAAATGCGTGATATCAGATTTGCGCTGCCTTTCTCACAATCCACTGAGTCTGTGTTATTTCCATTGACCAAAGAGAATTAAAAAAATTGGCTCGGGCAGGCTGTGCGGTGCGGCGAGAATCGATAATTTAATTTTAAAGAGCCTTGGCCTGCGTGTGAGGCTGTAATTTTAGGCTATACACGACAAATATTTGTCTGGAGGGCTGAGATGGAGGGGTTTCTGGGCTGCATGAAGGTTTGTTTTTTACAGGCTATTGTTCTTGATCTGAAAATGGCCGCGGATGGAAAAGCGTTCCAAAGTATTTCGATGACCATAATTCATTCTTCTTTTTAAAACATGAAAAACATAAAAAAGTGAAGGTGGTCTTTGCCGTTAATTGGTTGGTGGGGGGGGTCACAGTTCGTTTTCTTCAATCAGACTGTGATTATCTAAAACACAGCTCACCATTATTTCACGGTCACTTTCATACCGAACACACTTTACTTTACTATACTTTTACTTTACCTGGCAGATGCTTTTATCCAAAGCCACTTACAAGGACCAGACACCAGCAATTCTCATTCGGTTTCTATAGAATTTGAGTTACTAAGAGCCCCGATAAGGCCTACATGCAGGGGAATTGTTAGGCGGTAGACCAAATGTTCGATTTATTTATTTTTTGTGAGTGTGTGTGTGTGTGTGTGTGTGTGTGTGTTTGACTCGTCTGAAATACTTTTTAAACAAGTGAGATTTCGGGTGCTTCTTAAAGGTGGCAGAAGTCTCAGCTAGTCGAATAGAGCAGGGCAAGTTGTTCCACCAGCCAGGGACAAACAAAGGAGAACAGAGTCAATGGGGTCGGAGACCCCGTGAAGAGGGAATTTTTTAGTCACTTATCCATTATTATGTTGTAAGGTTGCTATAGAACAGTAATAAAGTGTAATGCTGGCTGGTAGGATCTTATAATCTGTCATTTGCCTGATTTAAAAAAATAAAACAAAACAAAGGGGTGAAAAATAAAATGAGCCACACGGCACAGACAACAGCGTATAATTAAACCCCAACATCCTCCGATGACACATCCCAACCGCTGCGCGGGTGTCATTCCGACACCACACATCAATCTGGGACCTGTTATTCTCCAGCCAGCCATCATTATCCTGCGCGAGGAGTGAAATAAATAGCTGCTCTCCATTAGCCACTTGCCACGGCTTGACAGTAACGCGCGTCTTGCGGCTGTCCGGGGTCCGCCCACGCCGCAGCGGCCCCGTCAATACAACAGACGGCAGGCCTGACTGGCCGCGTGGTCATCCGCCACCCTCGTCACCTTCTCCGCGAGCCGCTGCGCGCTAATTGGTCGCATTCTTAAACTCTGGCCGGAGAACGTGAACGCTGGCCCGTCTCGACATGATTATCCGAAGAGGTCGCGTGGCGAGCGGGGTTTAATGCAGCGGAGTGTGGGCGTCTGCGCGCTAAAGGTGCATTTCGTGCTGCGCTGCTGACAAGTGGCTCTGCTGCGGGGGCGCGGTCGTCCCCGTGTCTTTATGTTCCGCTCCACGCGGCCCTGCGGAGACACAATAGTGCACTAGAGGGCTGCATTTCTCTCTGCGATGGACAGGAAGGCCTACCGAACCTCGGGCCAACACCTGCAGACGTGTATAGGACGCGAGAATATTACAATGCCATTGCTGCCGTCCCCGTTGCGTTGTGGAACGTGCGACGATCGGGTCCTGACATAGCGGGTGTTACAGCATTTCCGACTGAGAGGCTTGTTGCTAAGAAACATACCGTCTTAGTCCAAATTCTGTCATATTTTGTAAGGGGACGTGCTGCCAGACCAATTTCGTTAGGAATCATTAAGGTACGTTAGTTTCCATGTGCAGAAATCGATGGACCTGGTTGTCTGATTTCTAAGCATAATTCCCGTAGCAGTGGGAGAAAAAAGAATTAGTTGGTGTCACAACCATGGGGCAGTGGTGGCCTAGCGGTTAAGGAAGCGGCCCCGTAATCAGAAGGTTGCCGGTTCGAATCCCGATCCGCCAAGGTGCCACTGAGCAAAGCACCGTCCCCACACACTGCTCCCCGGGCGCCTGTCATGGCCGCCCACTGCTCACTCAGGGTGATGGGTTAAATGCAGAGGGCAAATTTCACTGTGTGCACCGTGTGCTGTGCTGCTGTGTATCACATGTGACAATCACTTCACTTTATGGCGCGGCAGGTGAACGGAGATGACGAGATGATGAGCGGGGTTTAATGGGTGAAGGACGGGGGAGACATCCAATAATGTAGCATAACAAAGACCCACGGCGAACAGAAAGGACCAGGGCAGCAATAACCCATGACATCCAAGTAGTCACGAGTCACGCTACTTTATAAGTGCTGTGGTCAGAGCGTAGATGCTGAGTTGATTGTGTGTTCTGAATACGCAGGACATGACTTATTCATCGCTTAGAACCTTTGTAGAGCCTAAATAACATCATCTGCATGTGTCGACACTTCCTGCTCCCGCGGGACACGAGTTAATAGAAAAGGCCACCGGGCGACTAATGAGAAGAATTAACGGGGCTTGGGGTTACGACAGATCCGTACAAAATGCCTGGAAAAGAGTTAAGAGCATGCAACAAGGTGGAAGGGTCACAGGAAGCGGGTTCGGCAGCGTGCCTGAATGCTTTATTTATTTATCTGCAACAGGTCGCGCGCTGGTAATCAGCACGGGGTGCGGAGACACGGGCCGCTGTAGATGGCTCAGTGCACATACGCAGCTGTCTCAAATTGTGCGAGCCAGGAGGTAAAGGAAGCGGCGCCGGCGGTGCATTTACACATTAGGCGGCAGAATGAACCGCCCGGCCGTGGCTTTCACGTATCCGCTCTGCATTAGCCCGAGGAAAAGGAAAATAAAATCAGAATTCCGCAAGCGCCTCCGTGCCCCGCCACCAATCTGACGGCTAATTAATCCTGAAGGTCTTTTGTTCCACTGAGGTTCTCCGCGCTCTCGCTCTCTCCACAGTACATCCATTTTCTGGCCCGGGCAGTCCCTCATACGTCCCTGCCAGAGCTTCCTGGCTCATCGCCGCCCAGCCAAACACTATTCATTCCCACAGTGCCGAGCAGGGGCTACCTAAATGCCTGCTTGTTTGGGCTTTGTGTGTGTGTGTGTGTGTGTGTGTGCGAGACGGAGAAATGAATGAAGAGCCCTTCAAGTGGCGGCCATTTGTATTTCTACCACTCAAAATCCGTAAACGTTTCTCCACCGCATTCTGGAAGTGGGTGCAGGTCAACATGCACACATTCTACAGTATTATCATGCTTACTACATTCTATACTTATAATGAATGGACTGGTAAAAAAAAAAAGAGATTTAAATAGATAAAGCTTAATTTGGGCTATTTTATTACATCTATGTTTTATGATTATGGCAGAAATATGAATTTAGTAAATCATTAGCCACAGCTGAACAACCTACAAAAGGAAACACGTAAATTATTAAAGAAGAAATTTCAATTAATTAGAACATAACCTACATAACCTCAAAAAAAAAAAAAAGAAAATACAGAAATACAAACCAGCTCCAGTCATTGGGAAATACAGCCAGTGCTTGGTTGGGGCTGAGTGGTGGAATTAAATGAAAAATTTATTCCCAATATTTTAGAGATGTGTTCATTTTTAATAATTATTCATGCTCAGAACTCAGTACGCACAAATTACGAGACTTTATGAAGCAACCTCTGTTGCAGCAAATATTAAGAATGTGGCCCCTTTGAGGAGAGTGAAAAGTGGCACATTTTGTTCACTCCGGCCTTCCAGTTGAACTAACAGGAATGTATTGGGCCCCGGGGACTCCGCCGGGCCTCATGGGCCGTTGAAAAGGGAGCCGCGGTGAAACGCGATGCCCAGCCATGTGTACGGGTGTGGCTCCTGTAAGGTCGGGTAAAGGTCAGCGCGGGAGCCCCCGTCCGACTGCGGCGCGCCCGCCTGGGAGGGCGAGATAACCTGGCACTCGGCGCCCGTGATTTATCGGGAGCCATTTGGTACCTGAGTGTCTATGAAATGGTAATGAAGTTGATTATGCCTTTAATGAAGTGTGAGGGGGGTTTCTGAGAGGCGATTAGCCGACCCACCGAATGCCGCTCCGTCTCCCTCCCTCTTTCTTTTTTTTTTGGAGCGGGGGTCTCCGCCTCATTGGTGCGCCGGAATCTCCCGACTCAGGGGGTTTTGTCCAGCGCCTCCCTTAAATGGCTTGCTGACATGGTGGAATAGATTTAACAGCCTTATAGGTCACATTTTGCATAAGTATGAGGCTGCCGGTGATGCCGGTAACCTTTCCCTGAGCAAAGCGGCTCCGGTAAAACGAGAGGAAGGGGTTATTCAAACACGCGGTGCCACCACACGAAAATATTAGCACTAAATAATACCCTCTTTTAAATAAAAGCGTCCTCTGATCAGCTGTGACACCGCCGCCGGGGCGGCAGCTTTTCCCGCGGAGCATACGCTTCACCTCGCTTCGCGCCGAGCCGACACCTCCGACGTTCAACGCGGGCGCTAATCAATTTCACTTTTAATCTGCTCTTCACACCTTCCCTGCCGCCGAGTAACTATCGCGCTCAGGAATCTCGCTCTCGGCGCCAGCCTCCGTTTGTTGTGGCGATATCAATTCATGCCTGGTGGGTACCGACACCGAGGGAGAAGGTGGCCTGTAGGCTCCTGGAGCGCTGCAAGATCTGACTAATTAATGATGTTTTTATGCTAAAAGTTAAAAAGGGAAGGAGAGCGTGACTCCTCCCTTTCTCCTTCGCTGCTACGAGCCCTCGTACACAGCGATGGCCTAACGGGTAAGGAAGTGGACCCGTAATCGGAAGGGTCGTGGCTGCCCACTGTCACCAAGGGTGATGGTTAAATGCAGAGGACACGTTTCGTTGTGTCACCGTGCGCTGTGCTGCAGTGTCTCACAACGACAATCACGTCACTTCTCTTCACGTCACACAGTCCGTGTTAGTGGACAAAAAAGAAAACACGTTAAATCGTCACTTATGTTTCCTCGACATTTTTTTTAGCCGCTACTGTGTGCCGTATAACGGTGGCCATTATCAGGATCAGCGCTGCATATAATGTATTCCATCTCTAGAAATACGTTTACGGTTACGTTTTTTTTTTTATTTAAGGCATTTACATTTACTGCATTTACCAGACGCCCTTATTCAGAGCGACTTACAGTCAGTAGTTACAGGGACAGTCCCCCCCAGGAGACACTCAGGGTTAAGTGTCTTGCTCAGGGACACGATGGTAGTAAGTGGGATTCGAACCTGGGTCTTCTGGTTCATAGGCGAGTGTGTTACCCGCTGGGCTACTACCACCTACCACGGTTTGCCTAAATGCGAGCCTCGTGCTTCTGGCCTCTTCGTGCGAAGCTGCGTTTGTGCCGTTCTTGCCGTTCGCTCATTGGAATGCAGCGCCGAGGAGCCGAGGTCAGTGGGGGCCGGGGGCAGGTGGCACGGCCCGTGTCCTTCAGGGCCCCTCTTCCTTCCCGGGCAGCGGCACACCTCTCTGCCGCTGGGCGCGGAGATTAAGTGGCCGATCAACCCCGAAAATCGGCGGGGTGATCGTTCCGCCGGCGTAATGTGGCCAGGCTGCTCGTTCGCCGAGGGGCGGAGCTTGGGCATGGAGAATAAATGCAAAAATACTACTTCACACTGCTACTGTAACGCTGTGCGACTAATATATCAGCAATGGTGTGTGTGTGTGTGTGTGTGTGTGTGTGTGTGGAAGTGGCGAGATATGATGCACTCTGCTTTTTCATTTCGGAGCCTGCAGCCTCGGGCCACTCATACTGCCGCTCCGGAAGAATATTCCGCCCCAGCGGAGCTCCCGGCCGTCCTCCCGCTCCCCGCTAGAGGTGACTCCTCCTCCCCTCATTTCCTTTCCTTCCTTTCTGCGTCGCACCGAGCTCCTTACCGTCACAGCTCCAAAACCAGTTTCATCTTAACCGGTGTCACACTCATCATGGGTTCCCCGAGATGACGTGTCTGTGATGTCCACTGTCGTTTCACATGTCAACAACGTGTGACAAATTCACAGGAAACGCTGTAGGGACGTAGGCGACGGCAAACGGCTCCGCCCAGGACAGTCGCTGGCAAAAGCCCCGTCCCGCTGGTCCGGTCACCCAGCCCCAGAACGCGTCCCCACAGCCGCCGGCAGTCTGTGTGTGTGTGTGCGTGTCCTTTAAAAAGCAGAGAAACAAGTCGACGCTCTGACTTTCAAGAAATTCCACAAGCGAGCGCTTTTCTGGAACTAAAGCGGTGAGGCAAATCCGCCCCAAATCCCTTTAAGCAGCGTGGCGGAAGGGCAGAGACAGAGAACTTTCTCCCAGGCAGGCGGGGCCAGGTTGTCTGGGCCGCTGCGGTGCAGCGGGGAGGACAGCGCTCTCCCCGACTCCGGGGGGGATGCCGGCATGACGCCGGGTGTGTGATAACGCACCATGCAATGCAACACACTCTCGGCAGGAGCAACCCTCCGGAGTCCTGCGGCAAGATGCAAACGTGCATTCACATTCCGCCGTGAAATAGCACCTGATTCGTCTTCACCGGTATTTACAACAGCCACAGGAAACATGGTGTGACATTTTTCCACGTTCACTTATTACGATTAAAAACTGGTCGGTAGCGGTGTGAAGCTTTACTGGTCTCACGATTCAATTGGATTACGATAATCAATGCCTTGATTATCATTGCATTGATTTGGTCTAACACCGAACTGATGAGGTGCTATACTTAACCTTGTTGCCTTTGGTTACCGTACGTGCTACGCAATTAGACGAATCTTGATGTTGAATACAAAGTTGTCAGTTTATTCCAATACAGCACATAGCAGTTATTTACATTTACATTTACAGCATTTATCAGACGCCCTTATCCAGAGCGACTTACAATCAGTAGTTACAGGGACGGTCCCCCCCCTGGAGCAACTTAGGGTTAAGTGTCTTGCTCAGGGACACAATGGTAGTACATGGGATTCGAACCCAGGTCTTCTGGTTCATAGGCGAGTGTGTTACCCACTAGGCTACCACCACCCTCCGGTAAGCTCTAGGAGGAGACTAGGAACCTCGGTGCGGTGGGACGCAACAAGGCAGGTAAGTTCCCTCCAACTTAATCTGCAAACGCGAACCGGTGTGAGTCGCAACACCACACGGATGTTGTCCTTCGCATTGGGGTACAAATATAGGACGGGACAGGGCGAGAGGAAGGATTTCAGGAGAAAAGATGCGTGGAGTGTAGAGAGGAGCCGAGTCTCCATGACGCATGTCAATCACTGACTGAGTGGCTGGCAGTGGCCATCTTGCCAATTTGTAGGAGTCACGTTACCTTGTTTCCGTGTTACTCCCAGTAACATGATGGAATCATGTGACAGCGTTGGCCTTTCGGCGTCACGTAAGCGGTCAAAAAACCCTTTGCCCCTTCCCACCCACCTACCTACCCACCTACCTATGTACCTACCTACCCACCCACAACATTGAGTTTGCTACCTTTACACCTGAAACAATTACATCGTAACCAGTGGACCCACCCAGTGTTCCACATAGGACATTACAACATTTAACAAACAGCAACATTTGGTGCTTACAATACCTATAAACCTTTTTACATTTCTTCACATTACGTTTTCAAATACGCCAAGGCCTCCTTAACACAGACGTCTGAAACGGGCGTTTTTCCTGCATTCGTGCCGTCAGGTGATCACGGCAACCAAATAGCACCAGTGTTTGTTCACTAAAGTGAACTAAAGTGAAGTGATTGTCACTTGTGATGCACAGCACACGGTGCACACAGTGAAATGTGTCCTCTGCATTTAACCCATCACCCTTGGTGAGCAGTGGGCACCATGACAGGCACCCGGGGAGCAGTGTGTGGGGACGGTGCTTTGCTCAGAGGCACCTTGGCGGATCGGGATATGAACCGGCAACCTTCTGATTACGGGGCCGCTTCCTTAACCGCTAGGCCACCACTACCCTGTGAGTGTCGTCAAACGCCGCACGCAATATTATCTTTCCGTCAATTTCAACCAAAATCCCGACAGCAACGAACTATATAGTCAATATTGTGGTAAATTACCAATATTTCCATCACATCATTCATAACTACTAGTAGTGTGCTGTTAGCAAATATCCGAAAAGCTCAAAAACTGCTTGTCATAATTAACAGTTGTGTGCATGTACATTACTCAATACATTATAATATTTTGTAAGGCGTGTCACACAAAATGGCTGTATTGTATTTTTTGAGTCCACGTTCTGAAATATTTCAGTTCACACACCATAAAGTGAAGTGATTGTCACATGTGATACACAGCAGCACAGCACACGGTGCACACAGTGAAATGTGTCCTCTGCATTTAACCCATCACCCTGAGTGAACAGTGGGCAGCCATGACAGGCGCCCGGGGAGCAGTGTGTGGGGACGGTGCTTTGCTCAGTGGCACCTCAGTGGCACCTTGGTGGATCGGGATTCGAACCGGCAATCTTCTGATTACGGGGCCGCTTCCTTATCCGCTAGGCCACCACTGCCCATAAATATAGTGCATATGAATTTTGACCATGAAAAAAACGTATTTGACAAGTGCAGCTTTTCCTTTGCTTGTTGAATGGATAATGGATAAATGTAGTCTCCCGTTAGCTCTTTACATATTTGACTAAATAAGTAGGGGACGGGCCGGTGCTTTGTTTGTCAATTTGCTTTTTTCGCCTCCTTTCCGTCTCCTTTGGGCAACAGATTGCATTAATGTTTCTAGACACTGACACTGCGATGCCACACATGAGGAAACAAGAGATTGTGCAAAATTACAATACTTTTGCAATTATAGCTCTATAAACACTGGGTTTAAAAAAAGAAAAAAGGGAAAAGCTCATTTCGGGAGAGTGGCTGTTTTCTCCCGAGTCACCGACACAAGGACAATAATTTGCTTCATTTGCAACCTTTTCCGTCTGAACAGACCGCTGAGCAGATACTGTTTACTCTCACACACACACACACACACACACACACCCATAGCCTTATTCTAGCACTCATAACCTTCCCATAATCCCCCTGTCCCGCGCCCCTCTGTAATTAAGTCCCAGCATCCCCTGCTGCTCCGCGTATTATTCGCGCGAGAAGGGGACGAGGCGGGACTGGGTGCCAAGAAGCCGAAAGCTGGCGTTGCTCACCTGGGGCAAATGAGGGCATTTATTCCTGCTGGGCTGGATGGCCGCTCTCCCCTCAGGCACCAGCCTGATGTTGAAGAGGGCCTGCAGGGCGCCGCGTGCCGCCTGGTTCTTTGCCAGCTTCTTGCTGCGCCCGCAGCCCTCGAAGACGCGCCCGTCCACGCGGAGCGCCATCATGAAGCAGCTCCGCGCCCGGCCCCGTTCCAGCAGGCAGGCGTAGCGCAGGCCCGGCCGCAGCTCGTTCAGGAGCGCCACGGGGCTCTTCTGGGCCTCCATGGCCCCCAGCCGATGCTGGGCCATCAGGTCCAAAGTCTGGCGGAGAAGCCGGCCGTGCCGCTGGAGAGCGCTGGACAGCAGCTCGCTGTCTGCTGAGGACGCCGCCACGGGGCCGAAGCCCTTGAAGAGCGTGTCGGGGAAGTCCGGCGTCTGGTCCGAGGTGAAGTCCGCCGACGGGCTCCCGGGGCCCCCCATGGCCGAGTGTGCCTGGGAAGAGTTGGGGAACTGAACGAAGGACTTGAGCGCCAGCTCGGCCGCCCGCATCTTAGCCTTCTTCTTGGTGGGGCCGGTGCCCTCGAAGGTCAGGCCGTTGACGTCCACGGCGAGGACGAAGAGGGGAGCGTGCACGGGGCCCGTCTGTGAGACCACGCGGTACTGCAGGCCGGGCCGCAGCTCGTTCAGCTGCACCAGAGCGTTCTTTGGCGCGTCGGACCACGAGCTCAGCAGCCGCCGGCGGCAGACCGGGCGGAGTTTACACTGCCGTCCGTTATTGTCCTCCTCCAGGGGGCGTTTCCGCTTAAGGCCCGAGCTCCCTCCCTGGGAAGGCCTTTGGTCGGTCCGAAAGAGCACAGACTGCCGGTCGGCCGAGCTGGCGACGTTGCGGTTCTCCTTGACCTCGGTGCTGCTTGTGCCTGCAGAAAAAAACCCCACAATCTCCTTTTAGAAACTGCGCAGATCCACACAAATTCACAGCGGTCTGGTAATGAAAAATCTGCCTCCGGGAAACCTCTGCTGAAGTTCATGGCATGGAAGGCCATCTTATCTAAGTGTTTTAAAAACCCGAGTACAAATCCTCACAAATGGGACATTATCTGGCAAATCACCCAGTAATCGGCTACAAAATTGACTCAGAGTCCTTTAGTGGAAGCTGGGTGTAATTTGTCCCCCCTGTATTCAATGCAAAATGCCAATACCCCCAGTAATGGAAGGATATTGGAGAGCGATGAATGTTGCTTTGAAAGGTGCCGCGAGCGACAGATTGCAGCCCAAACCTGAACCAATCCAGATGGGACAAGACGGGTGTAAGCGGCGGCAACGTTTCAAGATTGTTGAAATATTGTTGTAATTGTTGTAATACAAGGAAGCTTTAACAAAGGTAACTGCCCACTTGTGGTCTCCAAAAGTTATCACACCAGACTGCCTTCAACAAAATTCCAACTAGACGAATTACAAAATGATACCCTGCCGAATCGTAGTTCACTTATTTCATGAAATGCCTTACAGAAGTATATCATGATAGCATTTTCAGTAAAGTGTGGCCAATCCGAACATGTTTATTACTGCACAACGTGTAGGAAAAGCGTTTGAGGATCAGTGTCATGTGTTCAGTCAGTTTTCAAACATACTTAAACTGTCCTCGTCCTCCGTGCCGGCAGTCCCAGGGCTGATGTACTTGAAGGGGGCGATCAATGCGGACAGCATGCCGCTGACTTTGTCTGAAACACACAAAGGTGGACATTAAAACGACGTTGGCACAATGACCATTCAATGCTGTGAGGTCACCGCATTCTTAAGGATACTGACGTATACTGAATACTGATTTTGTGCTACATGTATTGCATTCAGCAACACACCAGACATGCATGACTATTGAAGATAAATGTTCTTCTGAGAGCTCCGTGAGCTCACTGAAACACTGGAAGCGGGGGGTACTCTGCACAAAATATCCATAAAATTACTTTCAATTGCCACTGTTCAAAAGCATGAAATACTATTGATAATAACCTTGTCATGCTTTTTGTGCATGGTGTGCATCACATTGTCAAAGTAAACTTTGTTATCTCACCTATATACAGCAAGACACAACACCATAGCTCGAATATAAAAAAAAAACACATAGGCTATACATATATAGATAAACTGTAAGTATAAACTCTAGTCCAGCAGCAGAAAATGTGCAACTGTAGTGTATTTTAAAGATTGTAATGACGTGTACATTTTATGTGCATGTGATCAGCAGCAGTTCAATATGAACATACAGTCAATCGATAAAAACAGAATATTTCTGGGACAGTTATGCAAGTGCAGATTTAGCACGATGTGCATTGACTGACCACGATGTGCATAATGGATAATCAATAAGCATACGTTTGCACATGATGAACTTGGGTGTTTATTTGAGCACCCACACATTCACAGACCAAACACCTCTGGTTTCCCTCATTTTGGTGAGTATTTTTATATAGCCCGTCTCCTGCATGGACTTCTGTAAGATCTGGAACAGACCACCTCACACATCACATCACATCCTTCCCGACCTCACATCATTAAACAATCAATACTCGTAAGACAGCTTGGAAACGCTCTGAAGATTCAGACCTGAAAAATCGAGTTGCACAGACCGTCTGTACGCTGTGAGCTGGACCCTCAGAACTCTGCGCCAAGCCAAGCGGCCTGGAGTCTTGCTGTCATCCGGAATGACGGAGTTCACAAAAATAACCCATGTGAGTGAATAAATGATCAGGCCACTTGCATCTTAACCCGATTGTGTGATGAACTTCCCTTTTGTATTTTGTATGAGCTGTACAAATATCGTCATATCTGCAACAAACCAATCTGCACAGATTTACAGGCTCAATGACTTTAATTGTTCCAGAATTACTACAATTAAAATGAAAAATGTAATCTTAAATTATATTTTTTTCTGCAAAGACATACAATGAATTGTTTTTGGTAACAGAAACACCCCAGTTCAAGAGGGATATGAGGAAATAGTATTAAATTGGGTATTAAATGTTGTAAGGTTTAGTGACCCCTCCCTACTGGAGTACAGGAGTTGGGGCAGGTTTTTACTCTCCTCCTCTCTGCCCGTGTGATAATGTGTTCTCTGTTCTGCTCATGTCCCCTATCCTCCTGTCCTGTCTACCCCATATGTGATTTTTGTGTATATGTATGGTTGGGTTGATGGACAGTTTTTTTTTTACTAGTGACATGGCTTGATGGTCTAGGGGTATGATTCTCGCTTTGGGTACTAGAGTCAAATCCCATTCGAAAGTTCTTGTTGGAGTAGTGGTGGCCTAGCGGTTAAGGAAGCGGCCCTGTAATCCCGATCCGCCAAGGTGCCACTGAGGTGCCACTGAGCACCGTCCCCACACACTGCTCCCCGGGCGCCTGTCATGGCTGCCCACTGCTCACCAAGGGTGACGAGTTCAATGCAGAGGACAAATTTCACTGTGTGCACCATGTGCTGTGCTGCTGTGTATCACAAGTGTCAATCACTTCACTTCACATACTGTATTTCAACTGCAATAAAGGCCTATCATCATCATCAAATAAAGTCACGTTACAGTACATTCTATCTTCACATGCATTTATATGAATGTATATACATTTCAGTTCACTGTTGATGGTCACCCATCATTCAGGCCCTCAGCTAAACAGAAGCGATACGCCAGTGAAAGTGAAGCGATTGTCATTCTGAAACACAGCACAGCACACGGTGCCATTACAAAATGTGTCCTCTGCCGTGGGGAGCAGTGTGTGAGGACGATTTTCTGCTCAGTGGCACCTTGGCGGCTCGGGATTCGAACCGGCAACCTTCTGATTACGCGTCCGTTTCTTTTCCCGCTCAGCGAGATAACCGCTGGCGCCGCTCAGAACTTGTGACGGCAGCGGTGACTGACTGAGAAACACAGGTCTATACAGTAGACCGCGCAGCAGCACAACACCATCTAAATGGATTCCACATATCAGTCAAGCAGTAGAAATCCTCCTCGTGACACGTGAACGTGACTGAGCCCGGGCAGCGGGGATTTTGACAACTTGTAATGTGTTGAGTGAGATAAGGACCTGAAATCCAATTATTTTTCCTACCCAGACATGGTCAGAAAGTGTGTGTGTGTGTGTGTGTTTGTGTAAGTCACCTGTTTCCATGAAAAAAAAAAATTGAGCAGGATTTCTAGGTCATACAACACAGCCATATCGCCAATTCACCGTTCATTTCCTGTCTACAGCACTCACGGTGATTGCTGGCAGGAAGTAGTCTTAAGAAACTTCTAGACCGCTCACCATTCCCCCTGACCTCTGACCCAGTTTAAACTGATATTAGGACCCCTGCTGTCCTCAACATCATCATATAGAAGGAAAACCGGGAGGAAGTCTCACATTGCACTAGCAGACCAGCCTGACGCTCAGTGCCCTTATAAAATTGATAGCTCCTCACATAATGCATAGTTATGTTGTAGCCATTAACATTTTGCTAATATGAGAGAAAAACGCAAGACAAAAACTCAAGGAAGTGAATTCGGTGACGTATGGTTCAGTATTTTGTACACCCGACGAAGGCAAACTTTATTGGTCAAATTTGCATAGAGATGGACAAAAAAAATTACAATCGGAATGTACAAAGCCTGAATGTATTTGCGATATTCGCAGCAAATTCGTCATTGTGAAGTTCCTGGACGGACTGAACTGTTATCTAGCAGCAGCACCCACATGAATGAACGTATCCCTCAAAAGCAGACAAGTCTCCACCACAACTGGAGCTCAGTAAATCAGGCGAGCATTATTGGGCGGCAGCATTGCATCACCTCGCCCCCGAGCACTTTGACTTTTTCGTCCGTCTCATTCGCTCGGCTGAGAAAAGAGACCATATTGAGTCCAACAAAATGTGAAAGCCCTCACCTCGCCGCCTGAGAGAGACACTCTCATTTATTTCCACCGAACAAAGGAAGAATAAAAGGCGCGGCGAGGGTGAGGCGAGGCCAGCCTGCTCCGGCTGGCTGGTGTCCATACTGTCTAGTGGACGGGCGGAGTGGATAAGAGCTTCCGCGGACCAGGTAACGAGCCCGGCCGCCAGAGTCCCTCGTTTATTAAATCCCCCTTATTTATTCCCCTGCCCCTGTTCCTGCTCCACCTCCATCTCCACCTGGTCGATCCGGCCCTCGCTCCCTTTTCTCCCCGGGGCCGCTCATGCAAGTAGAATCACATTTCTGTCAAACAAGCCGGGCTCTGCTCCGCAAAGCCGCGCTTCGTACACAAAACAAATCCGGCCCGGCAGCTCGCCGATCAGGCCTGTGCACACACATGCCGACGAGCCCGGAAGAGGAGGCACAAACACGATCCTGACTCGTTCCCCGCTGGACGGTATAATGCAGCGCCTTCCACATTCCAGTTCAGTCACAACGTTGGCTGGTCGCAAAAAAAAAAAAAAAAAAAAGACCACCTAAGATTCTACAAAATTTTACCTTTTTGTCTACATTTGCATTGTACGGTTAACTATTTAAACAAATCATGTCCCAGGGACCACTCCAAGTCCGGACCGGAGTTTCATGTTGGTCCTGTGTTACGTTTCCTGATTGTGTTCGCCTGTGTATGATTGTATAAAGCTGCCCTGTTTGTGTCTGTTTGCCGTCAGGTCGTTGTTTGGTGATGTTTCTATTGTTCTGTCCACCATGTATTCATAGGCGAGTGTCTTACTCACTGGACTACTACCACCCAAGTTGCTAAAGACAAAATGATTGAAATGTAATTTTCAAAAATTTCCAATTTTTTTGGAGGTTCCATTATTTGAGTTTCTATTGCTTTTTCCCAGAATTCTCTTGTCTTTTGCACATTTATCCTTGTCCTGACAGACAGTGCAGGATGCAGATTTCCAGCAGGCTGCTGGTACTGAGCAGACGTGCAGATATTTAGCACCTGATTAGCAGGACAGAGGACGGGGAGATGCACCATCTGCTTTGCATGTGTTTACCGGATGCCTTGCCAAGGATGGAGGGTGGCACGGTTGGGGTTGACGAGCCATGTGTGGGCAGGGGTCCTAATCTCGACACCCATACAGTCCACGCCGCTGGCCGTATAGGGAGTTCCAGATAAGCGGCGGACAGCACCAGCTCAGCGGCCGATCGAATTACCGTAATTAAATCAAGCGGCGGGTCTGTTTGAGCTTAAACGCTTTCCAAAGGGCCTCGAGTGCAGAGGCGGGGCCCTCACGCCGGCACGGAGCGTGGTGGAAGTCAGCCCAGCGGTCATTATGAACATCATTATAAACACGATGGTTTCAGCGAGCTGCGAGGTTTCAATCAGGGAAATAAAATGGCCGACGTGACCTAGTGTCACAGTGGCCGGTTCCGACACCGTTATTAGCGCAGCTGCTAACAGCGCCGTACTGTAACGTACGTTAAAAACCATGAGAAGGTCCTCTTCACCGAGAAACAGCATTGTGGATTTTCATGGTGAGTCTCTGGCAGGAAGTAAACTGGAGGGGCGAGAGGGGACACACGAAACGGCCATTTTGCCACCGGCTCCAAGCCTGAAAAAAGCGTCTCGGGTTTTCACTCGTGCGGCGTGCCGGCGGAGCTGTGACTCGCCGTCAGACGCACCTCCAGAGCATTAAAATAGCCCGGCGCCAGCTCACTTCACGCACGTCCACGGGAGAGACAGTCTGGTAATGGACGACAGAAAGAGGCTTTTTTTCCCCGTCGGACGTGAAAGCTTTTTACTGTCACGCATTCCGATTCGTACAAAAGCCCGGTGCTAACGCGAAGACAGATAAATGTTGCATTGCGCGATCTCCGAGGCGCCCAGTCGTCATCCTTTCTCAAAGTTCTCCCCCACTTTTGAGCCAAAATAGCAGCGGTGCAATGTGACAGCGCCGGGGGAGGCGAGGAAGACGTACGGAGGGCCTGCGATGAATACCGCCATTGCCATTAAAGCGCTTCTTCCTGCTTGTGCGTGTGGTCTGATTAAGTTCACGGAAACTGTGGTTTTTATTCCACAAAATGCCAGATCGTCTTCAGAGCCTGAAAGCTTGTTACTTTCATAAAAATATATATATTAAAAATATGTATACACACATATTATACGAAAGTAAATTAACATAAAATTAACATATATGCACAGCTATAAACAAACTACACAATTTAACTGAATATTCATGAGGTGCCACCATGGAAATTCAACAGAAGAAAACTGGAAATGCACACACACACACACACACACACACACAGTCATCCAGGCCACCAGGACAAGTCCGAGCTGCCTGCCTTCACAGCACCCTGGTCCTTCTCATCCGAAGGTGTCGGTAACTCGTTCAACAGGTTTCCAGGAGGGAAAATGGACTGACTGCATCACCGAGCATTACGACACACGCCCGCACACAGTAAACTTTAAGGCTTTACAACTACCTCTTGGATATAGTCGTAGATTATGTTGCAAATCTAGCCACTAGCCAACGGTCAGGGGAGGTGAGCAAGGTCCATTTTACAATAAATCCTGACCGGGCAGAAGGTGCTGTTTGGCGCGTCACAAACTTTACCAACTGGATTCCACTTTTTTTCCAATAAATTTGGCTTCTGTGATTAATAAGAACAGAATCCACTCCGGATCGCATTGCTCAGGTGGCATATAAGACGGGCGTGTTCGTTGAGTTCACTTGTATTCGCCGATTTTGCCATCGTTAGGCTGGAATGAAAGTTGCGATAACTTGCAGGTTGTTGTTGGTGGTGGCCGTGGTCACGCTTGTGTACAATGGGTATTAGGAACGTAGAGAACAGATGAGACGTGTTTAAATCGGCCAGAATGAGGAAGTAGGGTATGTGAAAACCATCATGCCTACAGGCTCCTCCCCTTTTAAAACCCTTTTTTCTAAAAAAAACAATCATCTTCTGGGTCTCATAAATAATTTCACACCATCAAAATGGGCTGGGTGAGCGGTGAGCAAATATGGACCATGCGCGGCACCTCACATGTTGCTGGGAAAATACAGCCCGCATCTTTTTATATACCGTCAGTGTTCTGCACCCCGTCACACATCATTATCCGGCAAAAAACGTTGACGAACGCTAACAAGCGAGCGCGCCATTATTAATAGGATGCTTCCAAAAACGCATTCATTACAGAGCATAATTCAAAAGGGGTTAAAAATGCACGAATGTGAGAAGTTGCTGGTGAAGAAAGTGGGCGCTCGTCAGGAAGAAGAGCGGCAGCAGGTCCGGCTTCCATCCGGGCTGGGAAGGAAGCTGTTGACTGGCGGAGGGCCTGAATGATGGCGGGGCCGCGGGCGGCTCGGGGCCCGTTGTTATTAGATGTGTAATCGGCGCGTGTGTTTACTTTGTTGGGCTGAAATTGCTGCGCCGTCGGTGCCCGACAGCACAGATGGAAAGGGGGCATTTTTTTCATTGGCTGTTCCGTGCGATGGAACCCGGCACATCTGGTATGCAGCGAGAAGCATCTTTCCACTAATTTGTTTGTCACTACATATCGAAGGCGCGATCTGTCATCCTGCCATGCTTTGGTAACGCCGTGATGTCTGAAGACATGGCTAGTCATAAGTTTCAGCTGGCCGGCTGCTGGGGACTCACTTAAACACAGCCGCCCAACTGAGAAAATGAAAGGCATTCTGGGAGAGAAAAAAGAAAAAAAGAAATATATAAAAACAAATAGCCGCACGCTGCACCTTTCTATTTCACAACGCAAAGCAACAAAGCACAGATGCGCTCTTTCACATTTACATTTACAGTATGTAACCAGTAGTTACAGGGACAGTCCCCCCCTGGAGACACTTAGGGTTAAGTGTCTTGCTCAGGGACACGATGGTAGTAAGTGGGGTTCGAACCTGGGTCTTCTGGTTCATAGGCGAGTGTGTTACCCCACTAGGCTACTACCACCCTTTTAGCTCTTGTTCCATATTGTTCTGGCTGGATATAACACGTAGGGGTGTTCGCTAATGTCACATCAAAATACGTCTTCTAGATTTACAGAAAGACACAAGTGTCCGCTTGATGCTTATTGTCTACGTCTACAAGCGTGAGAGCAGGACCTAGCTACCCACCTTAAAAATGTGTAACAAAAGGGAGGAGCCTGTAGACCACGCCCAACACCCACATTCAGCTTTAATTCAAGAACGTGCACCACATCCACATCTTACATTGTGCAATTGAAATCAATTTCATAACGATTCCGATTCTTGCCACAGTGGCACATTTGCAACACAAAAATAATCGGTAAATAACACAATTAAATATGTTCTGCCATTATGCTCTGGAAGTGTGTGTGTGTGTGTGTGTGTGTGTGTGCCTGCTCGCTCAGCCCTTTCCGAGGACCGTTCTCCACCCCTTTTGAAAAATCCCACAGCGAAATTGCGATAAATGCAAACTGACAGCTCATAATATCCCATTTCCAATTCCGTGCACTGCACTAAGTGTGATTCAGAGTCAATTAAAGAAGTGTTTGATGTTGATACATTCAGACTTTCAAATTAAGCGCGCACACCCCACTGTTTACTACGGCGTGTGCGGCCACGCGCCTCCACGTTCACGGCAGACTGTACTTCTGATGGTGCATGCGCACACACACACACACACACACACACACACAATGCTTTCCTGCTTTATCAAATTACATTTCTTTTGGTGCAAAAAAATATTTTCATTTGACTGGAAAAA
This sequence comes from Denticeps clupeoides, assembly GCF_900700375.1. Classification (NCBI taxonomy): domain Eukaryota; kingdom Metazoa; phylum Chordata; class Actinopteri; order Clupeiformes; family Denticipitidae; genus Denticeps; species Denticeps clupeoides. Next base: position 37,348,502 of record NC_041708.1, read on the forward strand.
AGGGATTAAAATAATAAAACCGAGTGGAGAAGATTGGATGTCAATGTGGAATTTTAATGGCTGTGCCGTCGGCACACACACACACACACACACACACACACACACACAAATACATCTGTGAATTTGTTTTCCAGAAAAAGAAAAAAGAGAAAAGCCCACTGCATTTATCAAAGGGCAATCATTTTACAAGCGATGGAAGAGGTGCATTAACGTAGCGCACGGATTAGGACGACCAGTGGCGGGTGCGTTATGGGAGCCTGAAGGCTTCGAGAGAGAGAGGGAGAGGGAGACAGAGCAAGAGAGAGGGGTGCTTCTACCTCCTCACCATTATTCATCCGCTGCCATCAGAATTAAAAGGGTGCAAAGAAAGTGATGCGTGCAATTTCGACGCAAACAAACAAAAGAAAAATAAAGTGTGACCAGCTTGAGTGGATGATCGATCGAGTGGCGCGGGAGGGAGCAACGAGAACAGAACATGAACGCATTAAACAGATGACATGCACAGCAACACAAATGCAAATGTAATATATAGCCTCAATTTATTCTGCGCAGAACACAGAAAACATTTATACAAATGTTGATATATTTAATGTGCACATTTGCATTGAACAGATGCAGCGATTACTATAATCAGAATATATATATATATATATATATATACACACACACACACACACACAACATAGTCACAAATGTAACACAAACCTATAGAGAGACTTATAACCTGCATGACATATGGCCTGGTGCAGTGGTGGCCTAGCGGTTAAGAAAGCAGCCCTGTAATCAGAAGGTTGCTGGTTCGAATCCCGATCTGCCAAGGTACCACTGAGGTGCCACTGAGCAAAGCACCGTCCCCACACACTGCTCCCCGGGCGCCTGTCATGGTGCCCACTGCTCACTCAGGGTGATGGGTTAAATGCAGAGGACACATTTCACTGTGTGCACTGTGTGCTGTGCTGCTATGTATCACGTGTGACAATCACTTCACTTTCACTTTCATATGGAAAGCAGCACATGAACCCTTCCGCTGAGTGTGAAGCTCTGGCTGGGAGCTTTGGGTTCTTTAAAATGTACATTAAACTCAAACAATCTGAAGACTGATGCAGAAAACAGAAGAAGAAATATATTTAGCCTCATTCCGTTGCTTCTGAATAATATAAGCGTTGAGGTGTATCTCGAAAAGAGCTAAAAGGCTTTCTCTGTACGTCTCCTCTACATCCCTTTCTCTTAGACGATGGTACAAAGCAGCACTCTTTTCTTTCAAAGTAGCGCTCTGTTCTTCATAAAAGCAACACAGACTGGGAGTCAAGGGTCAGGGTAATTCTGGAATTCACTCTGCTCTGGAGATCATCCGTTAAATGAGCATTTCTGCACTAATACCTGTAAATAGAACGCGAACGGAGTCGAGTCTCGGAACTTGTTTCAGGTGAAAGGGGATGAATGGCTGAAACAGAAGGAGGCTGCGGGCGGGCGAGGCTTTGGGAAGCTGAATTGGCACAGAACGGCTCATTTGAGTCGCTTTCTCCTGCTCTTTTTCAGCGTGGAGCACCTGACTCGCATCAGGGGGACTTGTGGTTGCGATCATTCCTGCCCTTTTCAAGCACAAGCCGCACGGGTTATTTTCGTAGGTCCTAAAATCAGACTGCAGTGATAAGAGAACCGATTCGCCCCCCACCACACGTGCACCAGAACTCTCGTTTATGGAACCAGAGGCAACATTGCACAGGCTGTTCCAGCTCATCCTCAGTGTCAGTATTTCCAGCGACAAAATGGGGCAGTGGTGGCCTAGTGGTTAAGGAAGCAGCCCTGTAATCAGAAGGTTGCCGGTTCGAATCCCGATCCACCAAGGGGCCACTGAGGTGCCACTGAGCAAAGCACCGTCCCCACACACTGCTCCCCAGGCGCCTGTCATGGCCGCCCACTGCTCACTCAGGATGATGGGTTAAATGCAGAGGACAAATTTCACTGTGTGCACTGTGTGCTGTGCTGCTGTGTATCACATGTGACGATCACTTCACTTTCATCACTTCAAATCCACACAATTCTGCAGAATGAACTAATAGCTTCACAACCCACAGGCAAAAAACACATACACACACACACACACACACACGGTCACTGTAAAGTGGAATCTCTTTGCTCTTCTGGACTTCTGGTGTTAATAACACAAGCCTCCTCATATTATAAAAGTTGCCTCTGGATATGGACTCATATTTCATAATGGATAAAAGATATCTACATAAAAACACGACGCATCATTTCCATATAAGAGGCCAGGCGCCGTTCCATTCCTCCGACTCCAATCAAGCGAAATAAACATGGTCCATTGCAATTTTATGGTGTAGTCGGCACAATGGCAAATATCCATAATGTCTTTGGACAAATAAATAATGTACTGTCTCCTTAAATAAGCGTTGCGGGCGCTGAGGGATGCATTCATATTCATTTTTGTGGAGCGGCGTGTCGAGATGGGCACATTCCCCGACTGCTTATGATAAAAGTACAAGATAACAGAAAGGGATTTGGAGTGTAAGCTGACCAGACGGCTGTTAAATGGGGGGAGATATTAATATCCAATTAAGATCCAGAAAAAAAGGACTGGGTCCCCGGGGCCACACACTCTGTACTGTAAAGGAGAAGCACCTCGCTCTCTCTTCCCGTCCCTTCCACCCCTTCTCTTGCTCTCTGACTTTGTAGTTGATCACCTAGGAATGGCCTTTAGGTAAGTGGTCTATCCTAAAATTGATATTTAGCAATGTTTACTTTTAGCTTACTCTTAAATTTGATTATTCATCCAGATTAGGCAGCTCCATCCAGTATGACACTGAGTAATGATAAGACTTTAAGATACACTTCTAGCTGAAAAAAAAAAAAATTGAAATGTCAGTGCAAGAAAAAAACAACAGTAGCTAACAGTGCTAACCGGCTAATGTTGCATGTTAAGAAACATTATTACGCAAAACACCAAACCATCATGATAAATGCAAAAGAAAAAAAAGATTATTTACATGAAGATTCAACACCCTACATGTCTGCATCTGAGCCCGTGATCTTGACCTCCACCCACATCAGAGGTGGCAATGGCTGCCTCTAGCCCTCGAGAGTTCACGAAGATGGAGCGGTGAATGGCGGATTCTCAGATAACCACACATTAAACAAAGCATGAGAATAAAATGAATTTGATTTGGCTAATCTGAAGAAGAATCTAAAACAATCCTACAAGCTGAAATAGGACCTGAATAAATGCCAAGATATGACTGGATTAAAATGCTTGCTGCATTTGCTTCGGTGTTCCATTCAAAAATAGTAAAACATAATTACGCGACACTGATTACTAAATGCATGCAAAGGCAAGTCACTCGATTTGAGAAGCGAAAATGGCAGATGAGAGAATCAGCGTTTATCAGCGGTGATCAGCGTTAAAGTCAGCCACTTCATTAGCCCAATCACTTACAGTAGCCGGAAGAACATGGAAGCAAGCGGCGTGTTGTGAATGCGAATGTGAACGCCTCTTCATGGAGTGGAGATGAAGAGTCTGATTAAAACCCCAAATGCCAGCACTGAGGCACACTGATCTGAGATCAGAGCTATCTGTGTTAACTGGGTTCTTATTGTACCTCCAACCACTAGTCGTGGACAGGCACCAGAAAGAACATGAAACAGTTTATTTACAGAGAGCAGGTGTGTTCTCCCGTTGTTAGCACTATTAGCGTGTGTTGTGGTGAAAATACACTAAATTTCAATAAGGAGGCGCAGACATAGCTTTGTCAGCGTTATTAGCATGCGCTGTGGTGAAAATACACTACATTTCGGAAAGGAGTCGCAAACGTACCTTTGTCAGTGCTATTAGCGTGCATTTTGGTGAAAACACGCTACATTTTGAGAAGGAGCCGCAGACGTACCTTTGTCAGTGTTATGAGCGTGCGATGTGGTGAAAACGCGCTATATTTCGGAAAGGAGTCGCCAACGTTCCTTTGTCAGCGCTATTAGCGTGCATTTTGGTGAAAATACGCTACATTTTGAGAAGGAGCCGCAGACGTACCTTTGTCAGTGTTATGAGCGTGCGGTGTGGTGAAAACATGCTATATTTCGGAAAGGAGGAGCCAACGCACCTTTGTCAGCGCTATTAGCGTGCATTGTGGTGAAAATACGCTAAATTTCGGAAAGGAAGTACCGACATACCTTTGTCAGCGCTATTACCGTGCATTGTGGTGAAAATATGCTACATTTTGAGAAGGAGGTGCCAACGTACCGTTGTCAGTGTTATGAGCGTGCGATGTGGTGAAAACATGCTATATTTCGGAAAGGAGGAGCCAACGCACCTTTGTCAGCGCTATTAGCGTGCATTTTGGTGAAAATACGCTACATTTTGAGAAGGAGCCGCAGACGTACCTTTGTCAGTGTTATGAGCGTGCGATGTGGTGAAAACATGCTATATTTCGGAAAGGAGGAGCAAACGTTCCTTTGTCAGCGCTATTAGCGTGCATTGTGGTGAAAATACGCTAAATTTCGGAAAGGAAGTGCCGACATACCTTTGTCAGCGTTATTAGCATGCGTTGTGGTGAAAATACGCTACATTTTGAGAAGGAGGTGCCGACGTACCTTTGTCAGTGTTATAAGCGTGCGATGTGGTGAAAACATGCTATATTTCGGAAAGGAGGAGCCAACGTACCTTTGTCAGCGCTATTAGCGTGCGTTGTGTTGAAAATACGCTAAATTTCGGAAAGGAAGTGCCGACATACCTTTGTCAGCGTTATTAGCGTGCGTTGTGGTGAAAATACGCTACATTTTGAGAAGGAGGTGCCGACGTACCTTTGTCAGTGTTATAAGCGTGCGATGTGGTGAAAACATGCTATATTTCGGAAAGGAGGTGCCAATGTACCTTTGTTAGTGCTATTAGCGTGCGTTGTGGTGAAAATATGCTACATTTCGGAAAGGAGGTGCCGATGTACCTTTGTCAGCCCTATTAGCGTGCACTGTATTGAAAATACGCTGCATTTTGGAAATGAGGCACAGACTTGTTAGTATTGCAGGCATATGCCATGGTGCAAATATATTAAATTGGCCATGTTGGCATGTCACGTGTGTCTACAGTAATATGAATCCCCGCGCCCTGACCTGGTGAGTCAGGGAGCACAATGCCATTACAGAACCTCATTAAAGTTAACTTAGTCTGCGATTACAAGATGTGACTTGTTCTACACAAGCCACCAATGCTGCCTGATACTGTCCCTTTGCCCCAGTGGGTGGAGGGAAGGGAAATAAAAGTCCCCCTTATCAGACTGTGTAAAACACATGGCTTTTTGGACAAGAAAACAGATTAGATATGAAATGTCAAGGGTGATGATGTGAGTCTCCAAGACATAGCAGAGGCCAGGGTCCCACAAGGCCACTTCTTGCTTTCCTCGTTGGCAGCCATTAATCGTGCCTGCTGGCTGAAGGGCCGATACCCTGTGTGGCCCGGCAGGCGTGGCGTTTTAACAGATGAGACGCCCCTTCTTAGTTTTGGCTCCTGAACTCAATGATTCCAATTTCGGTGTCACTGAAAGCAGCGATTCATCATCGGCTGTATTACTTAGTGCCACGGCAGGTAGAGGACATTCATCTCCTCTGCCGAAAGGCTTCAGACCAAGGAAACTCCTCCTGCCTCCCTGTTTTCCCATATCCTGCTTCAACACAGCTAATGGGACATAACAAAATGCAGATGCTAGCATTTTAGGCTAGCATGTAAGCATTTCACTGAGCACAGTATGCAAGTGCAGCAATTTACATTTGCAAAAAAAAAAATCTATTTTCTATGCACTTCAGACAAGTGTGACACATTCAGGGTCACATTTTTCTCTGGTCCTGAACTCCCCTCACATTGGAATGATATAGGAAATGTTCCATCAATCCTTAATGGAAGTCCTAACTTGACTGAAGTTAAAGAATGTTGCCAAAATATATAGCATCAGTTTTTAAGGTGAAAGTGAAGTGATTGTCATTGTGGTCCACCACAGAACAGCACACGGTGACACAACGGAACGTGTCCTCTGCTTTTAACAATCACCTTGGTGTGCAGTGGGCAGCCATGAAATGCTCATGAAATGAGCAGTGTGAAGAGACGATACTTTGCTCAGTGGCACCTCATTGGCACCTTTTTTCATTGATTTCCCAAATTAACATTTACATTTACAGCATTTATCGCCCTTATCCAGAGATACTTACAATCAGGAGTTACAGGGACTGTCCCCCCTGGAGCAATTTAGGGTTAAGTGTCTTGCTCAGGGACACAAAGTGGGTAACTAGTGGGTAACACATTCGCCTATGAACCAGAAGACCCAGGATCAAATCCCACTTACTACCCCACTTACTTGTGTTCCTGAGCAAGACACTTAACTCTGGGTAAGGGCGTCTGATAAATGGCAAAAAAAAATGGGTTTGACTAAAGGAAAATGTTGTTTTTGTCTGTTCTACTTGGTACTTGCACTATATTGACTGAGTTAAATAGAATTGCATTACTGAAAAAAAGAGACTAAAATACAATTTTCATTGACTCGTTGATCCCAATCCGCCAAGGTGCCACTGGGGTGCCACTGAGGTGCCACTGAGCAAAGCACCGTCCCCACACACTGCACCCCAGGCACCTGTCATGGCTGCCCACTGCTCACTAAGGGTGATGGGTTAAAAGCAGAGGACACATTTCATATGCCACAGTCACCGTGTGCTGTGCTGCAGTGTATCACAATGACAATCACTGCATTTTCACTTCACTAAAACAAGACTAAAATGTAATTCGTTTTTGTTGACTAAAATAGTCATGGATAAATATGAGTAAAATATTCAGACATTTAGTTGACTGACACTTGATTAGACTAAAATGAATCTGAAAGTGACTAAGTTAAATAAAGACTAAACTGACAGCTTGATGCAAAGACTGTGCTAAGACTAGAACGCTGCACTAAAACATTGCACCAAGACAGGCCGCCAAAAACAACTATCCACTGCTGCATTTGTCACATGTTGTTTAAACGTTCTTTTTGTGTTTCTGAGTGTTGAGCGCAGCCCCAGAAGCCGCGAATGAACGCCAGCGATTATAACGTTGTCATGAGTGTGACAAGGACACAGTTGAACACTGTATCATGGCTTTTATCCCGCACACAGGATTACATTAACACAGTAATCCGTCCAAAACTCGCTCATTTAGCACAGCAGAAGCGAGGCAGAAGCTATAAGAAAAAAAGTAATTAAGTAAATGAAGGATGAACGAAGACAGAAATCATATCGGTGTTTTTCAGGGCCAGCGATGCCTGCAGCGCCACCGCTGCAAGTGTGTGTGGCGAGTGATAGGAGAGCATGCACGAGCGTGATGAGAGCCCATGCGCCGCCGTCTCATTAACCTTTCACAGATAAGTCTGAGTTTCAACAATCCCGGCAATCATTTAACTACAACAAATACGTAAAGCTGACATAAAAAATAAATAAATCCATAAACAGATTATGAGAGTCGAATTTCAATTTGAAATCTCCAGAAATGCACCACCTGATCCAGCCGTTAATTACAGGACGCGCAGCGTGGGGCCAGAGCTCGCAGCATCTCCACTAACAAGGTTAAGAGGTGCACCTTGTGGATAATGAGTTTCGGGATAATTCACTGGGTAATTGTTAACATCGTGTTACCGCTTTGTCTCTCGTCTCCCGCTCCCCCCTCCACCGGCCCCTGATGGCCGGGAAAACATATGCTTGTTAGAGAGAACAGTCAGGTAGAAGGAGCGGATTTCCCTGCGTCGGCGAGGTGATGGGGCCGGATGTGCGAAGCACGCGTCGCGTTTATCGCGCACCGGTAAATATTAGCACGCCGAGACTGTGCAAAGATAATTGGTGCCAGGTGATTATTTATACGCTGAGGTTATTACTTTAACAGAGCTGGGGATCAGACAGGCGTCTAAAGAGCAAACATGAAGCTCTGATGCATGCTCAGACATAAACAGAGATATACACACACAACATCACACCTGTGATGCACACAAATTAAACCATGCAAAAATGGCAATATGCTGCAGCGATGATACATAACATGCATCTCACTTTGCACTGCAATATATATATATATATATATATATTTTTTTTTATAACGTTTCACATCCACTGGCCCTTTAAACCTGCCAGCGTTCATTTATAATGCAAAGGGACTTCATAACATTTTTTCAAACCATAAATCCTAGTCTTGAGTACTGGACTGGATTGTGCACTAATGCAACAGTTCCTTCGCCCCAGACCCTGCCTGCGAAAAGACGCACAGACGATGGCATTAGCGGCGAGTGCCACATTGTCTCCCTTTTCTACTTGCGGCCTTTTGACCAGCCGAATGCAACAAAGCCTTCAGCAGACGGGATTGGCGTCATTTTCTCCACTCCACAGTCTCTGGAACTGGAATGCAATTTCAAATAATCATTCATTTGTGAATGTGGGGGGAAAAAAAGAGAAAGTCGCAGTAATCCAATTATCGTTCTCCAGTTTATCAAAAACCAAAAACAGATTGCATATTTCCACTGACAGAACGTCCATCAATGCATGCTTTAGTGTCTTTGCTTTTAGATTCAGATGAAAGGGTATGTTAATAACATGTCCACAAAAAGTAAATAAATTGCTTAAGAGTGCCATAAAACACACACTAAAAAAGAATAAATAAAAGCAAACATATGAATAAATAAACAAAACAGTATTTCACTACAAAACAAGTGATTTGCAATACATTACAATACAATACAATTTTAATAAGCAGTGTGCTGCAAGGTGCTTGAGGTTGCCTGTCACAGGATTACATCATGAAGCACAATCCCTCCTCACGACACCACCACAGTGTGGTTTTTATTATGGAAAGAGGGGAAAAAACACAACTTCAGATCTACATATGCACACAAAAGGTTATTAAACGGATCTTTACTCACATTTAAAAAATATATATATATTTTTGGGCTTGTGAATGAGGATTATTATGACAAGTATACATTTAATAATTTCAGAGCTAATGCCATCTTTCCTGCAGCATGCCCGAGTTTCGAACCTTTAGTCGCTGAACCCCTTCAGTCACCAGCACATTTTTTGGAGGGCTGGAGTGTTTATTTTGCAGATAGGGAGGGCCGGTTGGACATAAGGCCAGTTTCAGGAATACGGCCTTGCCGGCGGTGATAAGCACCCTGTTTGCCTCGTTGCAGCGTGGTGATAAAGATCCCAATTCATTACAGCCGCCGTTGATTTAAAGGCTTTAAACTTCGACTCGAGTGGAACAACAATTCCACGTTTTCAGGAAAAAAAAGGTTAATTTGGCTTACAGGATAAACGACTAATGCTGGCCCGTCACCAAAAATGACAATTACTGAGCAATAGTAGTTGATGCAGTTTATGGGGGAAAGCTTGGAGTATGGAGGCCCTGAAGGTTTCACTGAACACTGACCTTCAAAATGGTGAACTTTATTCTGCCGAATTCAATCTCTCTTCACAAATAGGATGTTACATGACGTTAGTTACGTTACACAACAAATACTGGGCAGTTGTGGTCTAGCGGTTAAGGAAGCTGCCCCGTAATCAGAAGGTTGCCGGTTAGAATCCCGATCCGCCAAAGTACCACTGAGGTGCCACTGAGCAAAGCACCGTCCCCACACACTGCTCCCCGGGCGCTGGTCATGGCTGCCCACTGCTCACTCAGGGTGATGGGTTAAATGCAGAGGACACATTTCACTGTGTGCACCGTGTGCTGTGCTGCTGTGTATCACAAGTGACAATCACTTCACTTTAAATAAAAAAAAATAAAAAATTGTCTAATGAGCACAATATTTATGCAAATTTTTTTATGTGTTCATTTTATGATACTTCTCTACAACAGGTTTTTGGTTTCCCAGTTGCGGAAATACGCAAGAGAACAGGTGAGTTTCACATTAATTCCAGGGTGCCAGAGGGGTGAAGCAGACCGGTTTTAATTTATATTGCTGAGCCGAGTTGGTGTTGATGTGAACTCAATGACAGAGCACCAAATCTGGCTGTTTCACGATGCCTTCCCAGGTGGTCCCCTGAGGAGTTGCCACAAAAAAAAGCTGCTTTGCTGTCCACACTGAGAGGAGGAAAAGAAAGATTCACTCTGGAACCTGATTCAGAAAAAATAAATATTCTGAGTCCCCTGAAACACCGTCTCCGTGTGGACGCAAGGCCAGACTGGATAGACATTTTACAGTTTTAGAGACAAACATTCTTGTGAGGACAGAGCCTAAGACTGTCCAAATAATAGTGATATCCTTGTAGATTTATAGCATTATACGATAAAACAAGGCCAGGTGAGCCCAGGGTGCGTCTCTACAGTTACTAACAGCTCCCATGGGAGGATTTAAGCCAGACCATTCACCGACAGCACCTTGAAAATCATCACCTCCCCAGACAATACTATCTCCCCAGCACAGACAAATTGTCTCTTTGTCTGAGGACATGAATACCTTGAGAGAAAAATGCATAAATAAAAGTGAAATGGATCAGAAGGGCCACTTAAACGGCAGCAGTCAACCAACATGCCTGCATTTACACGCGTCCCTGCCTCCCACTCGTGTTTTTATTTTGCATTTCCGGCCCTGGCGGCGGTCTGGACGAAGCAAGGTTACGCCGTCCTTCGCTGGCCCAGATTCTGGGGGGAAGCTAATTGCATAATTTGTTTTAAAATGAACGACTAATAGCTGCTCGATTCCAGGCCGTAGCCAAGCTTTAATTCCCCCTCTATTTCATTTTAGCCTTCCACCTCCCAAACAACCCCCTAAAACTGGCATTTATCGAGGCTTTTGGATACGAGGCTTGGCATCACTATGGGAAATGTGAAAAAAAAAAAAACACACGCTGTTTTACTGACGCACAATGTAGCTCTGATTATGAATTATAAGACAGCATTTTGCGAATGTGACTGCGAGCGACTCGTTTAAAACCGAATCGGCCTCCTGAAAGGAGCATTATTTAATTAGCTGCAGACTGAGATGCCATCGTAAGGAAACCCATGAAAAAAAAATTCACGTTTTCACATTTCACGATGCCTCAGACACGGGAAAAAACGCTTGACTCGAGAACGCGTGGGAGGGCGAAGTCTGGAGTAAATCCCTGTCCAACCAGGCAATAACCTGACCTCCTCACAATCTAATAACCATAGTATGTCCACACGCAGGACAAGCAAAACATACAGAGCTTAATATTGGAGATGATTCATATAAAATAAAAATAATTTTACAAATTTTAAAAACGGAAGGTGTCCATTTTCAGTTGTCTCCAGGTCCAGGGTTACTCTCTCATAGGTTAACTCTCATGTAAAATATTAGTTTGAAGTCACCAAATTTACAGAAACAATGATATTGACATTTAGAACTATATGGAGTTTATGGTTTCAAAAGCATTTTTTTTTTACTCTCAGCCAATCAGAACCAATTCTTCACCCAGATCATGGCATCATTCGTGGTGCTATATGGTCAGATATTAGCACCTGGTGAGGATTATTGTGACCTGTATACTATTATTAATAACAAAGGAAATCTGATCCAGTTCCTAAACAGCATCATGCCGCCTCAGTTTGTCACATGACCTTGTGACATGTACTGTAAAAAGATGCATCAGATGATATGTCACTCTAAGGAGGCGCTCAGATCTCAGATCAGATCTCAAGCACCCAGCTCCTTATCAACGTCACATGCACTACTTAAGAAAAACTTACAAATAGAATTGGGTTCCTATTTGCCATATAAAACCAACCAATCTGGCAACACTGTTTACCCATCAGCGGACACACAAACCGCTACCAAACCAAAAATTACCCCCCTTACCAGTAGAACCGCTCCACATGTGCCGCCATATTTCCACGGCGGTCACATGGCTTGATCTCCGTAGCCAATGATCTGTGTCCGCCGCCATGCAGTGATGTATTACAGCTCACTTACCTGCCCGCCGGCGTCCATTTTTAATTAAGGTCTTCCTCAACGTTCAACCTTTCGACTACGCCACCCAGACTCCATGAAATAATGGAAAAGTGCAGCCACACACTCGCCCAGACACACGCCCGCTAACATCAACCTGGCCCCGTTTATAATAATAGCAGTTCGGTCAAAGTCAAATTGAATGGCAACATAAAATTTCTACGTTGAAATGTAAAAAAAAACCCAGTTAAAAAGGAACATTTGGGAGACATTTTATTAACATCCACGCAACATTCTCCATTTTCAATTATGGGGAGGCATTTTGTTGCCATCATTCACCCACAAGAGAATGAACGAAGGCACTCACGCTTCCAAATAAAGACAGTTTTCTTCATATAAATAACGCGGCATTCCGAGGCATAGAACCCGTTTACAATGCTCTGCTTCAGCATGTCTCCAGCAGCAGCAGCGGCAGCCTTTTAATGAGCTAATTTGATTAAAATTGCACATTGTTTCCGGGGGGCTGGTGAATGGGGCTTCGTTCAAATGGCGCCATTGTTTGCCAAACAAAATGAACATGTGATTGTGCAGAATGTGATCCACGTAAGCTGTGCGTGTCTGTGTGTGTTTGTGCACCGTCTGCATTAACGGGTGTGTACGTGGGGGGGGTGGTTTACTACATGTGGGGGAGTGTGTTTATGCACATCATGTATCAGCAGAGAATAAGATATTAAATTTGCGGAGAGTTTAAAAGATGAGGCTTCTTCTGGTGCCACACACCGTCGAGCAATAACCCCCCCCAAAAAACATAAAACACAAATAAAAGTCTCAGGACTAGAATGTGCGGTACGGAGTCTTACCTGAGTCGGCGAGGGGAGAGCAGCGCGGCGGGTGGCGTGAAAGAGAGAGAAAGAGAAGTGAGCGTCAAAATCAACAAGTTTCTCAGCATCAGTCCACTGTATCGGCATCAATGGTGTCAGAAAAACACGTTAACGCTCCATTTCTATTCACTGCATGTGGAATTCATCACATTTAATGTTTACTCAACATCACAATACGATCAGTTTCATGTTATTATGATGCTAGTGCTGTGAGAATGCATTTTTTGTTAATCCCGAAGCAAATTGCTCCTCTGCATTTAACCATCACCCTTGGTGAGCAGTGGGCAGCCATGACAGGTGTCCAGTGTGTGGGGACCGGCAACCTTCTGATCACGGGCCCGCTTCCTTAAGCGCTGGGCCAGTTCCGCCCCTAATTATTCATATTCATATTCATATTCAATCATGAATGTGGAATTTATATACATGTTGTAAATATGGCACTGAATCAAATGAATACAAAACAACTGCATTGATACTGTGGATATATCTCCAAACCAATTGTTTAATATAAGAATGGAAACAAAACAGGCGATGTGCATTTAACAAGCAAATGACCGTAAAAAGGCCACTGGAAGCCGGTCCTGTGCGGCCCACTGGGGACGCGGGGCTCAGGAGGCGGAAAGACGGGGCCGGGGAGCTGATGTTGATTGACTGCTCCAGCGGGCGCCCGGGAGATTTCAATCAAGATTGGAGCAGGTCTATTAAGATAGGCAGAGGTTATCGGCAGCCCCGGCGTGGCCACGTTCTTTTTTTTTTTTAGGCTTGTTTACCGTCCTCTAATGCATGTTTCATATGGTAATGGGCCGGTGAAATACTGCAATTTGCAGCACCGAGCAGGAAGCAGATTTTCCGCATGCCGATGGCCGTGTGGGAAGCGAGGAGTTGGTGCCGACATTCATATTTAGAAGGGTGAGAATCATTTCATCAAACCGCCGCTTAGAGACACCGGCAGCTTATTATGAGCCTGAATGAAATCTAAATGCGGTTGAAATCTACGTAGATTTGCTGCACTGACAGCAAAGCAACGCCCAGAATGCGGCGTTTTGTGAACCGGGTTAAGAAACGCAACTAGGGGAAGAAAAAACCAAACGCTAACCACATTTGGGGAATTCAGTGAGGAAAAGGGGGGGCTTCAAATCCAATTTTTTTACAGTTAATGACTACACCTGACTCTCAATAAATCAGCTGCAATCAGCACACCCCATTCAGAAGCAGTCATTCAGTCTCTTAATGTCTGTCACGTGTGTGTGTGTGTGTGTGTGTGTGTGTGTGTGTGCGCACTCAAGGGATCCATAGAAATGGCAGATTAAAAAGCACGCTTAATGTTAACTCAGTCGACCATCAGTGGGCCTGAGTGCTCGGTGAAAACACGTGTCGTGACATTAAACAGCATTTACTCACACAAGGGCTGTAACCCTCATCCATAAATATCGCTCCGGGATCGCACACTCCATTACTTTAGAGTATTAAATCACATGATATATGCTGGGTATAACAAGAGGAACCATAACTGCCTCTAGGAAATAATTACTTGACTCGATCATGAAAGAATGGATGGAATGGAACTATTTATAGAACTACCATCACATCTGTATTGATAGTTTCACGGCATTTCTTATAGTTTTTTGGATGCATATTTCAGCATTTACAAAATGCTGTTACATGGGTCACGATACGATTATATGACAATATATTGTGGTACTGTACATACTGCAATATTCTACAGTTCACTGAAAATGTAGAATGAGAGTTGACATACAAGATGCTGTCATGTTTTGCGCTGTCGCTCTGCCTGAAATGCCAGGTTCTATTTCACAGTACCCAGCTGTACAGCGCCATCTACAGGAGTGGAGGTTGTAGTCGCATGTTAATTCTCATCTCTAATTCGTACCTCACTAAAGAACACACTCGACAGCACCGCCCGCTGGACTACAATTGTATACAACAATATCGATATTTGACGTCCCCGTCACGACACAATATCGGCATTTAAAATATTGTCATATATTGCTGTATCAAAATAGCATGATTATTAATACACGAAAAGTGCATCAACCTCAGGGCTGGCTGGCTGTCTAATGAATTAATTGTGGTGGAGCGCCTAGAGAATATTGGAAAGTGAAAGTGAAGTGACTGTCATCATTAAACATCATTGCAGCACAGCGCTCGGTGACCCCACGGAATGTGTCCTCTGCTTTTAACCATCACCCCTGGTGAGCCCGGCGAGCGCCACCTTTCGGGATTTGAGTCGGCAACCCATAAGAGCTTACGAGTCTGCTTCCTTGCCCACTAGGCCGCCACTGGGTAGGTCGATCTGTAATTGATAAGTAGCCATAATTGACATGCAGTTGTCTTAATGTTATAACACATGAACAACAGTGGAACGGTGCGGTATCAAGGCCGTTCCTCGTTCCCCCGCTCTTGTTCCGACTCGTGTGAGGGCGCCGGTGGCGAACACCCCGAGAGGCGGAGGGAGGGAGGGACGGAGACACGGAGCGGTCCACAGCTGTGCTGGCAGCCCCCGGTCCCGGGGATGATCCGGGGAGAGGGGATGCGGATGATGAGGATTACATGTGCATTAGCATGTGGCTTTGGCTCGGCGCGGCTGAGCTCCGCGGCACAGTCGTCCGGGCCAGAAGAACCAGCGCGAGAGAGAGAGAGAGAGAGAGAGAGAGAGAGAGAGAGAGCGGGAGGTAAAGAACAACGGATCGAAACACAGGTGCTAAAGTGCAGCGTGTAATTACTAAAGTTGCCGCCAAGTGTGGGCACTAATTACACACACAACAATGACAACGCCGCCGCCGCCGCTGCCGCCGCGGCATCTCCATCCAGCAGGCGTCCCTTGGAGTTGCTCTAGCATTACTCAATCACCACGCTAATTGATGTTTCTGTTACGAAGATACGAAGCTCGGCGCTTGTTTCCCCGCCGCCACCATCTGCCACGTGCTGCGCTGAGAACAACCGTTCCGTCAGACAGTTTACGTTTCCGATCCGAGCCCGATCGGAAACGCGCGTCTCGTGCAATTAAGGCCGAGCCGTCACGCAAAAACCATTAATCACCCGCCGCCCGTTCTCCTACTTCATTATGTGCTTATAAATATTGATGCGGATTTACAGTCCTGTCACAGAAAGGTCAGCGGCGGAGAAAAATATTTCATTTACCAAGCGGCCGCGTATTGTCACTGAGGAGCGCGCTACCTGCAGTGTGCACACGTTTCCACCCACAATGCACTGGGCCACATGGTTCAGGCCAAATTGCACCCCTTGAAAACTCGTCGAAGCTGATGATTATTTTTGCTAGCAAATGCTGTCTTTCAATCGCTATCAAGAGCTGGATGCAAACGTGAATAACGCTGTCGTGGACATTTACATTTACAGCATTTACTAGACGCCCCTTCCAGAGCCACATACATTTACATTTACATTATTTACTGAGCGACTTACAATCAGTAGTTACAGGGACAGTCCCGGAGCAACTTAGGGTTAAGTGTCCTGCTCAGGGACACGATGGTAGTAAGTGGGGTTTGAACCTGGGTCTTCTGGTTCTCAGGCAAGTGTGTTACCCGCTAGGCTACTACCACCTTCTACAGACATACAGTCTGAAGTGACAGGGACAGTCCCCCCTGGAGACCCTCAGGGTGAAGTGTCTTGCTCAGGGACACGATGGAAGTAAGTGGGGTTTGAGCGAGTGTTTTATCCGCTTGGCTACTTCCACTAGGAAGCAAAAAGCTGCACATGGAAACATGTAAACACAGGTGAGAAGATAGAAGAGTCAAAAGTGGAAAAGGGTCAACGCCGTGGAAGAGCCACAGCTATTAAATAATAAAAAGTTGCTCTTTCTCATTCAGGAAACATATACGATGATGTTGACATGCCTGTGCGTCATATACTTTGGTTCCCATTTTCTGTTAAAAAGGAAATGGAAGACCAAGAGCAGACTGTTATTAGCTGACATTTGATGGACCTAATGTGTCAAAAACGGGGCAGTGGTGGCCTAGCAGTTAAGGACGTGGCCCCATAATCAGAAGGTTGCAGGTTCGAATCAGGGTGCCACTGAGCAAAGCACCGTCCCCACACGCTGCTCCCCGGGCGCCTGTCATGGTGCCCACTGCTCCCCAAGGGTGATGGTTAAATACAGAGGACACACTTCTTTGTGTCACCGTGTGTTGTCCTGCAATATTTCAAAATGACAATCACTTTAACTTGGTAGTAGCCTAGCGGGTAACACACTCGCCTATGAACCAGATGCCCCAGGTTCAAATCCCACTTACTACCATTGTGTCCCTGAGCAAGACACTTAACCCTGAGTGCCTCCAGGGGGGGACTGTCCCTGTAACTACTGACTATAAGTCGCTCTGGTTAAGGGGGTCTGATAAATGCCATAAATGTAAATGTAAAATAACCAAAAATTCTGGTTCTGTACCTCTTAAAAGTGGAATGGCTTTAAAGCTCAGTTAAAGCAGTCCGGTATTAGAACATGGAAATGACGTACATTACACGAGTGTAATTCTGTAACGGCATCATAAAAGGCATCCTTATTGCATCCTTTTAATTTGATGACTTTTTTATCATCTATTCGTATGTGATGTCTCATCTACTTTAAATCATTTTTTTCCAGTAGTCTCCTTGTTGCCTTTCCTTGCCTGACCTTTTGACCCCCGACCCAGCCCACCACCCATATAGAACGTGAAGCGTGTACAAGCTGACACTTCAGTGCTTCTGCCAACATGCAACGCTGAGCGGTGTTCTGTTTGTATGAACTTGCTCAGAGTTCAGCCGAACTCCTGCAGCGGCAAACAAATGCATGCCGCTCAGCGCCGGCTAATTGGAAATGCATTTGCTTGTCATTTGTCGAACTTTACGCTTTCTGTAAAAACCCGGCGCGCTAATTAGAAAATGTAATGTTTAAATGTAAATGTGTCATTATTATTTTTTTTTATTTATTTATTTGCTTTTTGTTTCCTCGATGACAAGCAGAAGTGCGCACGCCTCCGGCGGCGGCCTAATTAAATCTATTTTGTCTATTCAGAGCAAATGAACCCAGATGAGCAATGTGATCTCATTAAACGACAGCACAACGAATCGTCACTGCGAGTCGACCCCCCCGCCCGCCCCTCTCTCGGCGAGGGTCCTGTTTCCACGGGCTTTATTTATTTATTTATTTCGCACGGGCGCCGGGGGAACAGCTGGGACTTGGCAGATTGGACGAGCCACGCCTCATGCGTGACCGCTGTCATTCAGACCGGAGCGCGGGCGCGGGGAGGAACAGATGAAAGCAGAGGTAGAGAACCTGACTTTAGCAATAGATGACTTGTTCGGGGAGTGAGTCACATATAAATAAATCCTGAGAGAGAGAGAGAGAGAGAGAGAGAGAGAGAGGAGGACTAGAACTTGGACGGAAAAGAAAGACGGAGCGCATGAAGAGTTTCTTTTTCTTTTTTTTTTTAAAGCAGGAGGCTCAGCTTTATTATACAGTTGCCAATGGATTCTTTTCTGCTTCATTATTTATAAGAGAGTGCTGCCTCCACAGTTGTCGGTTCCAGTGAGTCAGCACAGCCAAGTATGCATTTCGTATGCCTGGTGTGAACAACATCAGTGTAGTGCAAACAGATCGTATCGTGTGTGGTTAATCCGGAGTACCGACGAGCAGTCTGAATTCATACATGAGCAGGCAGTCAAGTGCTTCCATAATGTGAACCTCGAGGACCAGGGCGCTACAAACCGTAGCATCGGAAAAAGCCGCTTGGATCCACCTGTCCGCTTTGCAGTGAAGGGGTAGTGATTATATGCTATTCCTTCACTGAATGGTCGATGACTGTGAAAAACCAACAATATGACCAGGTCTCAAAGCAAAGCCAACACCTAGTGCCAGAGACCCGAGAACCTGGAACCATGAGCACCGATGC